>NW_027532015.1:10547411-10605545 GCF_008692635.1 Crocuta crocuta
TAATTAGCAATATGAGAAAGAATTCTTATAAACGAATAAATATAAAAATAGATAAGATGTAATATAACCATAAAAATTAAAGATGGTTTGTTTAATACTATCCAGTCTCCATTAATTAAATATATAGTAAAATTATGTACTTTTTAATATGTGATATGGGTCATAGTAGAGCAGTAAGACATATTGACAAAATATGCAAAAATCTACAAATTCCCCTAAATAATTTTTCACAAAATGTGCAAGTAAACTATCTAAAAATCTATCTACAGAAATCATATTGCTTTACAGAAGTGTACAAACTGAGATCAGAAAGGATGAAGAATAATATCTTAACCTTACATGTAAGATTTAGTTTGGCCACTTAAAAAAAAAAAAAAAACGAATATCCAAGTTTTATAACAATCCACTCACAATGCCATTTTTTTAAAACTTGGTAAGATTGGTGTACAAAACGATACACAATCTTCCTTTAAGACAGTCTTTATTTATAAAAAAGTGGTACAGAAAATATGTACTTTGAAAAGTCCCTTTAATCCAATAGTGTAAAAACAATTTATAAACATAAGAAGAAAACCAAAATTAAAAAAAAAAAAATAGGAAACCAAATAATAAACAAAGATATGGCAAAATATATCTCTGGGTGAACAGAGGAATAGAAACACAAAATGCTGACCAAGACTGAAGCTACAGGCTTCCTGGGCCCCGTAAGCCAGAGCGCCAGCCCATGTCTGTTTAAGGCAAAGAGGAAGGGAGCCAGATTAAAACCTGAGGCTGGAGGATTTGAACTGAGTTACACTGTTTCTGAAAGGAGACCAAAGGACAACAAAATATCTGCAACCTACTGTCAGGTGGAAACTCTGGGCCTGAAGAAGCGGCGGGGCAAAGACGTGTCTTTCAGAGAGAATTTAAGAAGACCACCGTCCCAAGTTTACTTCTATTTTAGCCCTAGTAACCTAGGGCAATAATTCATGACCAATCCTAAATTATTCTTTCTTCCTAGAAACAAAAAAAAGGGAGGAGGTAGCCCTCAGGAGTACGAAATCCCTGAGCAAAAGCAAGAGAAGAAAGCAGGGATAGGAAAAGAGAGACATATAATTCAGTATTTCTGTCTATAAACCAAAATTGCAAATGTCCAAAGAAATTTAAGGCTGAGAAAGATTATCATCACAATAAAAACAATATGTATTGTCAAATCTAAATTAAGCTTATTTTACATTAAGACTTGACAGTTTATAAAAGAAAACAAAACCAAGATTTAATTTAAAATAATCGAATATTAAACCAAAACATGAGAAATGAAACAACCTAAACTAGATTAAAATCCTTAGAAATCTCAAAATGAAAACTGTAGTCATTTAAAAAGAAAGTATCATATATGATAGTGGACACAAAGAATATATTAATGAATTCAGAAGATTGAACTAAGAGTAGTTGAGACAAAATTACAAAAATACAAAAGCGAGTAGAAAAATAATCAAAATACAAGGAAATCAGACTAAACATTAGCTTAGGAGTTATTCTAGAAAAAGAAACCAGATATAATGGAACAAAAATGATTGTCGAATAAATAATTGTTGAAAATTCTTTAAAGACAAAAAATAAACAAATACAAAGATATAGCATTTTGAGTTATCAGTGTGACAAATAAAACTAAATCTACATTTAGAATGACTGCAATGAAGCTATGTAACATCAACATAAAAAAGACTATCTTATTAACCAAAAAACCCACCTTACCTTTTAAGATGAAAATTACCTGTATCATTAGTAGTATTTTAAAGAAGTATTTCCAAAGTACTGAAGAAAAGTAACTCTGCTAGCAACCAGCAACTAAATTTAAAATTTCATTCAAGACTAAGGGAAATGCAAAGACAGTCTCAGAAAAAAGTTAAGAAAATTTATCACCCAAAGACCATTAAAATATTTAAGATCATAAAAAAATGATGTACACCAATAAGAATGCAAAGATTGAAGGTATGTACTATAAGGTATATTATAAGGTATGCCTCTGTGCCAGAATACTAGCACATAATATTTGATAAAATGTTTTGGGAAATTAACTATTGAGTGTAAAAATGTTTAATTATAACATGTTTACATTTTCTGAAAACTAAACAATGATAATATTATGGGGACATTTGTTAGGCATGCAAAATTCCCTCTAGAAGCTGAGTGTTTTGTTTTGTTTGGATTTTGAGAGACAGAAAAGAGAAAGAATGGAGAAGGAAGGTGCAGATGGAGAGCGAGAATTTGAAGCTGGCTCCACATCTAACACAGAGCCCAACATGGGGCTTGTTCTCAGGATCTCAGACCTTGAGATCATGACCTGACCTGAAATCAAGAGTCACTTAACCTACTGAGCCGTGCAGGTGCCTCACTAAGTGGGTTTTTTTTCTTTTTTAATTACAGTTAAATTTCAAGCATAAGGTTATAGGATACTTAATCCTATGGTACATGGAAATGGAAAAACAAAGAGAAAAAATAAAAACACAGAATAATAAATATTACAGGGGCGCTTGGTTGGCTCAGCCTGTTGAGCCTCCAACTACAGCTCAGGTCATGATTTCATGGTTTGTGGGTTTGAGCTCTGCCTGGGGCTCTGTGCTGACTGTTCACAGCCTGGAGCCTGCTTGGGATTCTGTGCCTCGGTCTCTCTTTGCCCCTCCCCTGCTCACTCTTTCTTTCTCTCTCTCTCTCTCAAAAATAAATAAAATTTAAAAATTTCAAAAATTAATATTACATACACAATAATGTATAAATATGTCAAAAAGCCTATCAGTAATAAAATATATTAAACAAATTATCTAAAACCAGATATTCATGTTGGTTTTAAAAACTCAGCTCTATGCTACCTCTAAGTGTCATACATAAAATAAAAGTGAAAATAAAGATTAAAAACAATGGATGACAAAAAGTAATGAGTACCAAATGATGGCTACCACATGAAGTAAGTTATCTGTTTCTCCTAAAGGCAGATAAGTCAAGGAGATAAACATTATTTTGCTCCCAACACATAGACAATATACATTCTTTTGAGTGTATTAGAAACTATTAGTTTAAAAAAATTCAACAAGTTTTGAAACATCGATGTCATACAAAATACATTTTATGACAATATATTAAATTAAAAATGCAACACAAATATAGCTAAAAAATCTGTGTATTTGGAAATTTTAAAATGCATGCCTACTCAATAAAGATAAAATCAAAATGAAAATTTGAAGGTTATATTAAGCTATAACCTTAAAATAATTGAATCTGTCCTTAAAAATTTTTAAATTTCTTGCTACAAAGGCTTATACTTGCCACAAATACAAATAGTCCAGCTCATCTTTCTTAAAAATTCCAGCAATAGGTATTCTGTTTCTTTCAGTCTCTTTCTGGGAAATAAACAAAGCTATTTGATCCATCATACAAGGTTAGTATAATCTTATACTATAACTAAAACCAGGTAAAGCCCCTACAGGAAGATAAAATCAAAAGCCAACCTAATATACAAATAGAAGAAAAATCTGAGATACAACAGAAATGCATAGAATAATATATCAGCATCAATTACAGTTTATCCAGAAATGTGTGGGTGTTCAGTATTTAAAAATCTATTAAAATATTATACTAAATTCATAAATTAAAGGAAAACATTCTTATGATCACCTAAAAAGAGGCAATTTCATTCTTGATTAAAATACATTTAACAATTTACAAAAAAGAATAAAAAGAATTTCTTTAATAAAGGACATCTGTCATATTCTACAGCAAAAGAAATACTAATTAGGCGGTGTAGCATTCTCATTAAAATCTGTGATGAGTATTATGCACACTATACAGGCAACTATTCATCATTATGTAATAATTCCTCCACAAGTGAAAAAATACATAAAGAGGCATTAGAAATGAAAGGAAGGATAAAGTCATTTTTTTCATATGACAGGATGGTCATTTTAGAAAACCCAAAAGAATATAAATACATATTATTAAAACTAATGAAAGAGTTCAAGGATGCGCAAGGATTTTATGAAGAAAAGTACAAAAGATGTACTAAAGGACATAAAAAAATCTAAATAGAGAATTGTACTGAATTGACACATTGGTAAAATTATGAGTAAGACACATTTCTCTAAGGTAAACTAGAAATCCAGTGCAATGTCAAAACTCATTGAAACAAAGAGCCAAGAGCAATCAAGACAGTTTCGAAGAACAAGAAATTGATGGGACAATTTGTTCTTCTTATGGAAAACTGTACTAATTACAGTGTCAACAGGGATGGACAAATTGACTAACAGTACTAAGTACAGCATCTAGCATATGACTAATGTGGCTTTATAAATCAGCAGAGACAGGATGTGACTATTCAGCGTGTGATGCTTGGACAATTGGCTAATCATATGAAAAACAAATAAATTTAAACTTTTATCATGCTTATGTCTTATAGATTTGCCACAGGGAGATTAAAGATGTAACTATGAAAACTTGGAACAAAATTGGATAATTCATATATGAGCCTAGAGCATGAAAATATTTAGTATTTATAATTTTGGCTACTATAGATAAATATTGATAAAATATACTAATTAGCAGCTTTTAATGAAAAAACTCAGGAGGATAAAAAATATTTGCATGTGAAAGAGAGACAAGACAGTGAGATGCAATGTCATTTATACACCATCTGATATGATTTAAAACTGGAAATGTTTGGAAGATATTTTATTTCATTACGAGAATAGTCTATGTCATATTTATTCCATGCACTCTATGTGGTAACATTCCATTTTTAATCTCTAATTATCCTAAAAGTTACTATGCTAATTTGATCATAAAAAGTACTGCTGTCAACATATTAATAAAATATTAATCCCCTTTGAAACATTAATCTTGATGCTATGTGTACTGACTTGACAAGGAGAACCATGTAATTCATCTATATAATTTTATTTTTATTTATTTATTTACTTTACAAAGTTTATTTATTTATTTTGAGAGAGAGAAGGAGCGAGAGAATTCCAAGCAGGCTTCGAGCTTCCAGCATGGAGCTGACGCAGGGTTTCATCTTGGGAACAATGACATCATGACCTGAGAGAGAATCAAGAGTTGGACAATTAACCTACTGAGCCATGCAGGAGCCCCTCATCTCTATCATTTTACATTATATATGAGGTCTTTGTTAGAAAGCCTCTTTTTTCTACTTTTGATGAATTTTAATGTTAATTTAGATATTTATATTATTTTTATTGTTAATTTTAACTTTTTAACTTATTGAAGTGTAGTTGGCATATAAAGCACACAATGTTATATTAGTTTCAGGTGTACAGCATGGTAATTTGACAGTTCTATATATTACTCAGTGCTCACCACAATAACTGTCATCACCATCTATCACCACACAAAGTTATTACAATATTATTGGCTATGCTATACTTATTATCTTCATGACTTATTTATTTTATAACTGGAAGTTTGTACCTCTTAATCCCCTTCACCTATTTTGCCCATCTCCCCAATTTCCAGCCCTCCCTGGTAACCAACAATTTGTTTCTTGCGTTTATGAGTCTGTTTCTGTTTTGTTCTGTTGGTTTGTTTTGTTTTTAAGATTTGACATATAAGTGAAATCATACAATATTTTTCTTTGTCTTATTTCACTTAGCATAATACCCTCTAGGTTCACAGGTCTACCCATGTAGTCTCAAATGGCAAGATTTCATTCTTTCATAGCTGAGTATTACTCCATTGTGTGGAGATATATACATCTATATATTCACATTTTCTTTATCCATTCATCTCTCTATGAATGGATAGAGCACCTTAGGACATTTAGGTTGCTTCCATATTTGGCTATTGGAGCTAATACTACAATGAGCATGTATGGATATATCTCTCTTTGAACTGATATTTTCATCTTCTTCCAGTAAATACCCAGAAGCAGAACTACTGTATCACATGGTAATCTGTTTCTATGCTATATTCTTGCTTTTGTTGCAAGCCCCTTCTCTTAGATTCTGGGGAGAAAAAGCAACACACTTCCCATCCTTTTCATTTTCTTCCTCAATAATAGCTTTGAATTTTGTTAATTTTGGCATAACTTTAGTCTCACTAGAAAAATATTTTTGACTAAAGTTTTTTGATGAGCTTTTATAGTCAATACATAAATTAGACTTGCATGTACTTTTCTAGAACCAACCACTCTTTCGAATGTTCGGGATTTTTATCACTTAGTCTTAGCTTTGAGTCTTGTTTCCAGTCCCCACAAAATCAAGATTCTGTGTTATGTTTAAAAACCTATGTGGCAGCTTGGATTAGAAGACAGAAAGAGAAGGATTCCATGTTCTTAATAAAAATGCAAAAGTAAATTAAAAAATATTGGCTTAAAATATTTTTTAATGCATTTTCTTTTTCAATAATGAAAATGTGAATTGATCAATCTGAGGAAATACAAGATGCGTGTTTTAAAATTATTCTGTCTTAAATAACTATTCATTCTCCACAGTGTTACAGGGAATTCATACACAAAAAAGTATTTTAAAGCTGGCTTTGTTATCTGAATGATATCTATAGTCCATCAGCATGCCTTTGTGGGGGATACAGATAAGGAACTGGCAATACATTTCAACAAGCTTAATTTTAAATTGAGAGTTACAAAGAAACTACATACGTAGGCTCTTAATTGTTTATTTCTACAAAAACTCAAATTATAACCTTTTTTGAAAAGCAATTTCAAAATAAAAACTTATAAAGTAGTAATTAAAGTTTAAACAAGTCCTTAAATGTCCAAAGCAGACCTTCTAAAAATAGCTTTTGTTTAGGAAATATAGATATTATAATTGCTAACTTATTCCTGTACCAAAAAGATAATTATATCTGATGCTGGTGTTGACAGAGTGAAGAATGAACAACCTGTACCTATAACTAATGGGATTTCTACAACTTGGTTGATTCTGTTCCTGAATATAACCATGAATCTACTAATGGGTCTAATATTATAAAAATTAATTTCTCTAATGTGCGACAATACATAGCTATTATTGTAGAAAGCATCCCTTGTACATTTTATACAGTCTACAATATCCAATTAATGAATAAAACTTCATACTTGCACTTGAACAACTGCAGATTGGAGACAATTTGAATTTCTATCACAGGCTTCAGTTTTGGGAGCTCACCTAAACTCTCTTAATGTTTTGTTTTGTTTTTTTTTCTTTTTTTTTCCCCCTTTTTGCTACTGAAAAACTGTGGGTAGATAGTTGACATGAAATGATGTCTTTACTACTAAGTGTCACTATAGTTTCAGAAAATATTGGGTTCTCTCATAAACTAAAACTTAATTTTGTGATTCTCAAAAGTTAAAACACATATACGTATGGGTATATGAATTATCTACACACAGATAATACATACATCTGTAAAGAAGTTCCTTTATTTCAAGAAGCTACTTAAAGCTTATCCTACTGATAAATCTATATCTATAAATATTTATATGATTCTTATAGTCTTTTTTTAATATTTATTTTTGAGAGAGAGAGCGAGCAGGGGACGGGGAAAGGGAGAGAGAGGGAGAGTGAGCAGGGGAAGGGCAGGGACAGAGACACGGAATCTCATGCAGGCTCCAGGCCCTGAACTGTCAGGAGGAGCCTGACATGGGTCTTGAACTCGTGAATGGTGAGATCATGACCTGAACCAAAGTGGAATACTAAACCGACTGAGCCATCCAGGTGCCCCTGCTTCTCATTACCTATATCCCAAAGACATATAGATAAGGGGTATTCCAGTACTAATTTTAATATATGGGGATAACTATGATTTCAGTAGTTCATATAAAAATGGGCACTTTTTGTGACTATTTTGTAATCTCTGTATGTTGTAATGAATACAGTAATGTGAAAAATAAATTTGTAAAATTTTACAACTTGTATGTGATTTACTGGATTCAAATATATATATTTAATTGGTGTATGTTGATATATGATCCTTTAAGAAACGGAAAAGAAAAAAATAGAGAAAGAGAGAGACAGAGAGGAGGGAAGAGAAAGAAATGAAAAGAAAGCTTCAGGTTCCTTAAGCCATATAGTTATGTTATTGTTAATGATGTATCAAATTTTATTTACTGAAATGTGTCTATTCATTAGCAGCAATACAATTTCATCTGAAATCATTAATACAGGAGATTCCATCAAAACCTTGCAACATTTTCTTCTCATTTTTCATTATTATGGAAAAATAAAACAAATGGTAAATTTGCCTTTATATCTCTTTATATGAGTGTGTATATGTGTACATATAGTCACCATGCAATATATTAATCATTTCAAAACATTATAGCAAAAACTAGGAATCATGAGAGTAGCATTTATTAAGGACATATGAAGAGTTGGTTTGGTCACCATGACTCATTTGCTTTACTGCTGGTAATCAGATAAATGCTGTCACATGTCAGGAGACATTAAACAAATGGTCTGGGGTGAGGTTACATACATTTGTGGAGTAAACTCCTGTCTAAGTGAATAGTTAATTGGACACCTATGTGAAACCCTATTGAAAAGTGGCAGTTCCATTAAGCCCTAAGTCAATAAAAACAACATGAACCTAATTTGTTTCTATTACTACACAAAAGGAAATTATGGAAACATTTGAAATCTGCAGGAATTCCTCATAGGATATAAATATGCTTACTTGTCTCTCTTTTTTGTTTCTCGAGCTGTAGTCCATGTTCTTCACAGAGGCTTGTTAATATTCAGGATTGGTATTTTTGCAAGGTGAGATTTAAAGCAAAATATTTGGAAAGCTGAATTCCTGATCTAGTGACTGCTGGGACCAAAGAGACTGTTCTTTTCAGAATTTCAGTCATAGATCTTTCACTCACTGAATATTGCTAAGGGCAGAGGACCTGATAGAAGACACCCAGGGCAGAAGGAGCTCACCAGTTCCCAGTTCTCTGATGCCCTTTCCTTTCTAAATCTCTGCCCACTCCAGTTCCATATTAGGACTCTTTGAAACTGGAGATACATTGAAGATAATTTAAAATGCTCAAATAGGGGCACCTGGGTGGCTCAGTTGGTTAAGCGTCCAACTTCAGCTCAGTTCATGATCTCACAGTTTGTGGGTTCGAGCCCCGTGTCGGGCTCTGTGCTGACAGCTAGCTCAGAGCCTGGAGCCTGTTTTGGATTCTGTGTCTCCCTCTCTCTCTAACCCTCCCCTGTTCACGCTGTCTCTCTCTCTCTCAGATATAAATAAAACATTAAAAATATTTAAAATGCTCAAATACAAATAGGATGCTGCTCTTTATTTCAATTTGGATATTCAATAGCAATAAGCAAAATATTTTAATTATTTTTAAGAGAAAGCATATTATAAAGTAGTTAACAGCATGGGCTCTTAAGACAGTCTCCTGGGTTCAAATTTTCTACCAGAGATACAGCTTTTTCATCTGTAAATTGGGGAAATAATAATATCTGCCTCTCAGGACTGTCCTAAGAATTAAATGAATTCATATATGTGCCTAAGATAGTACCTGGCCATTATAACCACTATTTAATAGTATGGTATTTATTATTACCTGAATTAGTTAAATAAACTCTGATTATAACTTATCATCGCAATAGTTTATTAGCACACACAAATGTTTTGCCTCATATGAACGTGTTAGGCTAAGATATAGAACGGGAAAATTAACAATTTAGATCAACAATGTTCCTTTTAATAGAATGAGTTTTTAAATTTTTTTTAATATTTCTTTCTGAGAGAGAGAGAGAGACAGCATGAACAGGGGAGGGTCAGAGAGAGAGGGAGACACAGAATCCGAAACAGTCTTCAGGCTTTGAGCTAGCTGTTAGCACAGAGCCCATCGCGGGGCTTGAACCCACAAACCGTGAGATCATGACCTGAGCCAAAGTCGGATGCTTAACCGACTGAGCCACCCAGGTGCCCCTAATAGAATGAGTTTTTAAATTATTTTAACTTACCCAGCAATTCCATATAAGCAAGCAATCTTGTGGTGGTAGATACTACCTAATTTATAAACACTCTATTATTCATGTATAAAAATAGAAAAATATCTAAAGATGCTAAATGATACTGTCATGTCTTCTTGTCTTATTGCAACTGAAGCCAACAAATACTTAGTATGTACATGGAAATTGATTAGAGATTGTAGGGGCTTTGGGGCGCCTGGGTGGGTTAGCCAGGCAAGCATCTAACTCTTGGTTTCAGCTCAGGTCATGATATCAGGGTTAGTGAGACAGAGCCCTGCATCGGGCTCTGTATGCATGTGTGCAGAGTCTGCCTGAGATTCTCTTCCAACTCTCTGCCCCTCCCCGGCTCTCTCTTTCTCTCTCTCTCTTTTTCTCAAAATAAATAAATAAACAAAAAAATTGTGGGGCTTAAAATATCAGACATGGTTCTTATCTTCAGAAGGTTTACAAAATGATGGGGGAAAAGGCTAGTAAAGAAAGGAATGCAAATCAGGTTCACAAAAGTGAAAGTGGTTTACTCTGAGGTAAAGGTATCAAATGTGTATGGAGAGAGGAGAAATGAATTCTAGCTTAATATCAAGATCAGAGATTTTACATTCCCTGACCTAGTATTAAGCCCTCTGACTGTTTGCCTCCATGATCAATGGTTGCTATGTTTCACAATGCTTTAAAAAATCAAGACAATGTAACAGTGTAGATTTGTAAGAGCCAATAAGTTAATGCATTTAGTAAGCATTTATGGGTGAATAATACCCTGTAGCCTATCTACATAGCACAAAGCAAACTGGAAGTGAGCACAATACAAATGTGACAGTTTAGATGTATAATATATATTATTTAGTATAATTCATACAAATAGCACATACGCAAACATATGCATGCTAAGAAATTATTCCCCTTTTGTTTAAAATCTTATTTTTTGTCAAATTTCTGTTGTAAATAAAAACAAGTTAGACAAGCGATAGCAAGCTAAGTAAAATGAAAAATACTAGAATTATTGCTAATAAACTACTACACAAATCTGCACACAGTAAAATGTTTATTGCTGTGGCTTTATTTTAATTCAATTGTAAATGGCTTCTACACTCAGCATCTGATAGAAGATATGTGCCCTTCTCCCTGAAAACAAGATGAGATTTATTTTCGACTAGGGAAAGAATTATCAGTTGTCTTACGTACATCAGCAACATTATGATGATTTAAATGTCCTTGTCTTTCTGCTTTTCCACAAGATAGGAGATACATTAGCAAGTAGGGTTGAATGGGAAAAAAAATTCTTATACAAAAATAGCTGCTTGAAATGTTAAGAAAGCAATTAAACACCTGCCTGATTGAGTGGGAAGCAAATGGGTCTTTCCCACTAGGGTTAGAGAGGAGTGAGTAGAAGCAAGAGAGAACTGGAATGAAGTGATTATACAGAAGGGGGGAAAAAGGGAAATTTAGAAGTTCCAAAGGAACTCACTCTAGAGAAGGATCCTCTAAGTACCATGAAGGTAAGGGAGGCAAGTTTCCACCATAAGAAAACCAGTTGAAAATGAATGCCAAGGTGTAAGCAAGTGAATCCAGAATTTTGAAGGTCATAGTTAATATGAGTGACACTAATGAAGAGAAGGCACCAATCTCAGTTTTTCTCTCAGGGAACAATCTATTTTTTCCCTAGATTTTATACTTTGTGATATTTGCCAAAAGGTAAAAGCTTGAAAGTATGTGTTAGCATGCCAGGGGGAAAACGAATACCCAGAATACACAGCATAAGCTTCCAAATTTAATGGCATGGAGCCACATTTTTCATCTGTTTTAAGTTAGAAAGAAGGTAAACAAATAAACAAAAAGATAAATGTAAAAAGGAATAAGAGTCTGAGGTATAATTTAGCGAGTGGCTCTAGAGCAGATTAATAGAGATACTGAAATAACAAGTGTGACTTAGATCTATTTCACTGAAGCGTGGGCGGAAAAATGATGTGCTTTATTACTTTGAGCAGTTAATAATAATAGTAATAATTCACATGAGTTGGATAAAGTTATGAAACCGTTGTCTTTTAGCTCAAATCTGTTCTCTGGACTCAGATGTGGAGGCTGGTACTCTGCACGTTAGATGTCTCCTTTCCCTATTGTCTACCCGCCAATCAGAGATTAGAAGGCAAGATGAGAGGCGGGGCTGGTGTCCACCCGACTTGTCTTCAACGTTGGTCAGCATCGCCCTAAAACAAGCACTTCCTCCCCAGAAGCATTCATCTGTAGCAGTAGGGCTAGAAAACATGTAGAACGTTTCTCATTAGGTTTCCTGTGAAGTGAGGCCCTCTGTTCTCAGAGACTTGAACCTTAACCCTGCAGGGACCCATTTCCATATTCTACGTTCTTGAAACAGTGCATTTTTGCGGGGTATTCATCCACCTCATAGGGTCCCTGTAGCCTTTCTGTGAGTTTTATCTCAGGACTCTTGTCCAGATTTTTTGGTCTTCTTACACTTGTTACGCTAGGTCTTTATATTAAATTCCCTCTGTCAAATTAACTAGTGGAAGTATTTATGTTTATGTGTGGGAAAAATAAATAATTTTAGAAAAAAAAAGAAACCCTCAGAGTCAAGAATCCAAAATAAGAAAAAGTAGAAACTACCAAGGAGAAAGTCAGTAATGTGCTATATTTTCAAATGATGAAGAATTTAGATTTAGAGTGTTAGCAAAAACTACTTATATTTTCATATTCCTTGTTTGTGCCTAATCAGTGGAATGGCATTTCTACAGTGAAGAAAGCCAAATTTCCAAAAGCCTGTCAAAGGCTTTCAAAATTCATTTATTTTGGTTATTATATGTCCAAGCTGCAAGCTCATTTCTCAAATAAGAAGACTCAATAGATGTCAGTGGTGAGGGGATTTAAAATTCATCCCAAAATTTATGACTCTCACTTCAAGGATGAAAGGTGATTTCTGAAGCCGTAATAATAGAAAAAATACTTACATAGGAAAGAATCAAATCTGAGACAGAGCTTACATTCTTCATAATACTGGCCCCCACAGAATGAATATAGTTATGTATCACTAGGATTTTTCTAATTTGCATTAATTGTTCTATTTGAACAATGTGTATAATTTTTAGAGTTCTAATTGTACTAGGATTTTCATAGTTTCCTTCATTAAGTTTAATACACTGTTGTCAATGGCTTTTTAAAGTAAACTTTCCCCATAACTAAAATGTTCAACTGTGTGCCAATTTTATCTGAAGAATAGAAAGTTACCATATGCCCATATTTTTGTTTTGTTTTGTTTTTAATACAATTTCTCTGAGTCATTTAAAAAGTACAAATACTAGGGAACATAATCAAGGTCATCCATTCTTAAGACAATCAGAATAATGGAGTTAAATTACTGCTTTTGTTTGAGGAGGACAATAATCAAAATGATCCAAAGCATAGTTAATAGTCATATAGTTACTGAAAATGAATCTAGATCCCTGGTTAACTATGGAGGTCCCATTTATCCATGCTTTTACATTCTTCAGTTTCAGATAGCCCTGCTCTGGAAGAGGGTGATTCTTCTTCTGATGTATATACACAGGTCAATAGTAGCCTAATGCTACATCATAATGCCTGCTCCATTCACCTCACGTCATCTAATCACATAGTATTTTGTCATCTGACATCACCACAAGAAGAAGAGTGAATACAATACACTAAAATGTTTTTGAGAGAGAGACCACATTCACATAAATTTTATTATAGTATATTGTTATGATTATTCTAATTTATAGTTAGTTGTTAATCTATTGTGCCTAATTTGTTAATTATACTTTATCATAGGTATGCATGTGTAGGAAAAAACATAGTGAGGTATAGAGTTCAGTACTGTCCACAGTTTTAGGCAATCTCTGGAGGGTTTGGAATATATGTCCTGTAGATAATGGAGGACTATTGTATTTTTTAAGCATACCTTCAAAGAAATGTTTCGTGGGGGGCGAGTCATTGACAGTTCAACATTTTAAAACGTCATCATTTTACCAAGAGAGCTTCTGACAAGTCTATGATAGTTAGCTCTATGAACTTGTACCTACTCTCCTTAGCAGCTAAGAGTAGAAATAATTTTAATATCCATTATGAGGTTAATGAGGCATGAAGGGCAGAAGATATTTCTACCAATCCTATCTTTCAGTTTTCTACATTTCTACTACAGTTACGATTATCAAATCTTCTACAAAGACAAAAAAATGATTTTTAAAACTTCTAAATGAAATTTGAAAAATTAATAGTCATAAAAGCTCCCACTTCAGGTGCACTGTGTTTTTTCCAATTATTCTTACATGCTTTTCACTGTAGCCTACTCCTAAAGCATATTTTCAATAAAATATATTTTTTGTACTATGAACTTAAGCAAAAGATAAAATTATGCATTTAGAAAAACTAATTAAGTACACCAAAATGTTAATGACAACTTTTTTCTCTTGTTGATATTTTTGGCCTTTTCTCTTTCCTGTTTTCCAAGTTCTCTATAATAAATATGCATTCCTATTATTATCATGAAAATTCAATTAGTTAAAATGAATCTATCTCATCACTATAATGCTCAGTTTGAATAATTCAATAAACTTGAATAAGTTTTCTGTTCCCTACTATTTTAAGCATATTTTTTCTATAAAAAGATTATATTCTACTAATCTCTCACTTAATGCCCTCTGTGATACAGACACCGAATGGATTAAACATGTCAGGATTTTATGAGGGGAAATGCCTGTCCAAAAGATAATAGGATAGATAGTGTCAGTGAAGGCTGCGAGAGCTTTCAGACCCTGACTTAAGTCCAACCCCAAGTGAAGGAGCAAAGAGAGAGGGTTGGGTGTCAGCATCCTAGACTGCTGAGCACTCTACAGAAGATTTAGAAAAGTGACTAGGGATTCCTTGAACAAAGAAGACAAGGCAGACAAAGGCTCATGTTTCTTCTCAGTACTGGTATGCTTTAATCTCCCTTCCACACTAGGTCATTGGTGAACGTAGTCTATGAGAGGTTTGTATTCTGGAAAAACACGGGCATGGATGTAAAAGTATAGCAGCTTGCTTAATTTTACGTTGTGTACTAAGAGGTCCGCAGTTGGCATCACCATGGTCACCACATAGCCAACAAGTTTCTTTCCCTAAATCCAGGTCATTTGTATTAACTCAAAATTGGTTGACCCTTTTTTGTGGGTCTTTATTATCATTTTTTTCCTGCTGATAAAAATGACCTACATTATTTTTTTATAATCTATCCTTATAGGCCAAATTCTGGATTCTTGGATTTGCATTTACATCTGATGTAACACTATATTTTTCATCATATAAAATGCAACACAATATTAAATGCTGTTTTGTGCTATTATTAATAACAAATTGGTAGTAAAACAATAGTTTTACACTGTTTTGTGGCTTATAACTATTTCATTTATGTTATTTCTTTGAGTCTGTTTCAAACAAAAACTAAAAAATGCAAACGAAAAAGGAATCTGAGCTCGAATTGACCTTATTTATGCATGAAGAAAGTTTAAGTGAGTTCAGTTAGGTTAAGTGATTTTACAAGGTCAACAGTTACATAAAATCATAATTATGTATGCTTTATTATTATAGCTCCAGCTAGAGTGCAATTATATTGACCCTTCCTAACTGAAGGAAGCTTTGCCTTCCTTACAGAATGAAAAGACAACAAATATTTATAATACCATGATAGTATCTGAAAGTCTTTCCCATCATCACTTCTGCAAACTTTTAGAAAGAAAAACCCACCCAACCAAAACTTGTCATTGTTGATAAGTGACCTTTCACTACTTAAACACTACTTTTCTGAGTTTCAAACTTGACGTTAGGCTCAGAATTATAACTTCTATTTTATGTGTTTCCATTGCATCAGGTGAGATAGTAGTATTATGTTCCATGATGCAGTACAGGAAAATCTAGAGTAATGCGTGTAACAGAGTATGTACTCAAAAGTGTTTTGTAAACCAGGAAACTTACAGAATAAATTTGTGAACTGAGGTAATTTCTATAGTTTTTCATAGTGTATGATAAGTTGTTATACAGATAGCCCATTACTGCACATTCAATTTTTTCTTATTGAGTCAATTTATAAAAATACGTTTAGATAAAAAAGATGTGGGAGGATTGGGTTTAATACTGCATTATTAAATTCTACTCATAATTAGTTGTGGTCAGAAACTATAGCCACCATAAAGGGTATTTCATCTGCAAATTATATCTTCTTTGACATTTAACGATATGTTCCTTTAGTTTATGCACGTAAGTGTACATTCCACATAGATTATTATTTTAATGTTTTCTTATCTATAGAATTTCCATTTCGGAAATTTTGGTGTATGTATTTAATTTTGTAGACACTATTTAACATTTAATTGAATCCTGAAAGTAAATAGCATCAGTACTAGCCATGAGCAACTTTATATTAATCTGAAATATAGAAATTTCAGCTTCTTAAAATGTATATTCAAGCATATTTTATTTTTCATTGTTATTATTTGTTGCCATAGGGAGCTGACAACTTGATGAAATAGACAATTCTAGAATCATAATTTCTCCCTCAATATTGTTTAAGGAATTCTTTATTTTCAGTTTTATGATGACAGGTTTAAAGAAAGGCTGCTTTTTATCAACTCTTGGTCACTTTGTTGCTGTCTCCTGTGATTGTAATTTGTTTCTCAATATTAGCATTAAAAAAAACTTTGTGGTGGGCAAAAAATGTCTCCTTCAGCAGTTCTGCCTAAAACTACAAAAAGATACAGACCCTTCCTATCTGAAGGAAAGTTTGTTTTCCTTGTGGACTCCAAAGGCAGCAAATATCTATAATGTGACAGAATCTAAAAATCAGCATCTGAAAATCTGAAAAATAATTAGGGATATCCTTTGTAAAGAGTAGAACATTATGCTTGATTTTGGTCTATACAGTTTCCTTTTCCTTCTCCGTAATAAAAAACTACTTTAAGCACAATTCTTCTCCCTTGATACCTGTTATTTTTGTTTTCATTGTTTTCACCTTAATATCTTTGTCCTCTGTACTTTGAATGATATTACCTTTGATTTCCTAATAATGTAAAATACCACTCTGCCAATTCTAACTTGTCTGTGAGGCTGACTTTTTGTCTCACATTTCAGTGTTCTGCCAAGCTTATTTTTCTCACCTATCTTGCTTTTCAAGGGCAGACTGTTGTTTCTTTCTAGTATTTTTCAAATTCATAATGGAACAGTATTAATTATCTCCAAGATTCATTAACTATATTGTGCTTGCATTTCCCCTTATTTACTCATTCTTGAAGAAGAAAAATTTTATTTGAACTTCAGATCTTCCAAATAACTATTGACTTACATTGGTTCTACTTATTTGTCCTTATCGTTGTTGATACTTCTCCCTCCTTTATCAGCAAAGAATACACAAAACTCATATGAGTGGGCCAAAGCCGATTTTAGATCTAATAGCAGCACTAAATCTTTTCATCTTTATTCTGTTCTGGTTTTCCATAAGCTTCATTTCTAGTTACTTAACATACTAAATTAAGGATGTGCAGAAACCTGAATCACTATCAGAAATGTCAGCATCTCCCAATTTGTCTCCTTATGTCCCTTTATTTCTGAAAGTATCCTTTTTTGAATGGAGGGAGAAAGAGTGAATGGACACTTACCTTTCACCACACGTGTGTATGTAGGTGAAAAGCACAGATGAATGACCAGAGTTTGGCTCTTAAAGACTGAAAGTCTTTGAGCCAAAGAAACAAGCAAGGTAGAATGGATTGAATGCCTTTTGTTTTCTTTTTGGCTGACAGGTCTATTTTGTTTCACATGAAAATCCATGAGTAGGTCACAGTTTGTATCACAAAATTTAACCTCATGAAATTTAAATCTACCAGGATGATCTTATTCCATTCTGTTGATAGGCTTGGGCAGTCTTTGTTTGGGGTAGAGATGTGGGGGCCCAGCTCTCTTTTTATTTTTATAGGCATTTTGGTTAGAATTTAAGAGAACTTGCATCAGGCTGTCTGCCAGATATCAATTTAAACTGAGCTCTGAATATTGCTCTCTAAATCTGAAACATAATAAAAGTAAAAATTTCATTTTCAATATTAAGCATAACAATTTTAAACATTAATACACATTTAGTAGAATTTTTCTCACTAATCACAGGAGTGTAATATAGTGAATCCATTGTATTATTTGATCTAGATATCTGTTTTACTTAGATCAGCTTTTCAGAGGTAATGAATAAGCTTATCATTGTAGTCTCATCTTCCCCATAATCTTTTATGGGACTGAGTAAGAGGCTTGACAGAAATATGCTACGGTGGAAGGAGTAAATTGACTTTTTGTTGCAATAGTGTTATTAATTAATTCTACATGAAATCCTCTTTTGCTTTGCTTTTCAGAATATTTAAATAATAGTACATAGTACATACAATTATTATGTTTTCTTTTTGTTGAAGAAAATATATAGATAATATTATAATTTATTTGGTTAAGATCCATTTTAAAATTTTGTGCTTAGAATTGCCAACAGCTACTGACATTGACTTCTTGCCTACCAGAAACCCACCACCCCCATCCTTTTTTTTTTAAAGCAATGCTAATTACAAGTCATGACTTTAGTCTCTACAAATCTTTTAAGAATATATAAATGATTAAATTACATAAAAATAGTTTTTCAGGCTTTTGGAAAATAAAAGCAAACCAAATATAGAAACATAAAGCAAAACAAAGTACAGTTTTTAGGAAATAGTCATAACAATGATCAATTTATATCTAACCAACAAATTTTTTTATTGCACTCCGACTCTTTTACAAATGATTAAGATTTTAAATACAGCATAGTGTTAACTTGACCAAATAAAAAGAAGATAAATGAATTAAAGAACACCTGATACCTTATTAAAAAGAATATTTAATAAAGTTCTGAATCTAGAGAATATGACATTATTAAAATATTTAGTCTAAGTCCTCAGATGAAATGATTATGGCAGAACATTATGCATGCATAAAATGCAAAATAGTTACTTTTATTCAAACACCTGTTTAACAGAAATGGCACTTTAACAAAATGAATAGGACTGAAACAGGGAGAGTCTTCCTTTATTCTTCTCTTCCTATAAAACTCTTTGGCCACCAGGCTGGGGAGGGGTGCTTCTCAAGGAAATCAGTGAAGAATGAAGGAGGTGACTTATGTTTCATGTTGCTATTTTATTTGCTTTTTCCAATTAACCCTTTTTCCCCTCAGATCTTGCTGTCAGGATGATTATGTCCCATTCATTATCACCAACTAACCCACTTAGCCAGCATTTTTGTTTATGATTTTTTAGGATCTCTTTCATACTAAAAAACTGTCTTTATAGAAAAATCCATGCATGCTCTTTATGTATTCCATATAATAACCTTCTTATATAATGTAACTGATTTAATTATTTGGGTCCATCTAATTAAAATTTGAATATTTAGGTAATTATGGAATATAAGAAATGTAGCAAATAAAAGCTTATATTCATAATTTGTAATATTATAAAATACCTTAAGAACTTATATATTTTTCATCATATTCTATTCTCTGAATATATTAAAAAGCAATTGAAATATTTAAAATTCTCATGAGATTTACATGCATATCAATAGACCTAAAGGAACACATTATTATGTCTTCTGTATAATTTAAATATATCTTGTGCAGAATTAATGTGCCAATTTCCATTCTCCACCAAGGTTTTATATAGATACTATTAAGGGGTTTTTTTGTTTGTTTTTTAAAGATGGACATTGCAAGTCTATGTGTAGTAGACTGGCTAATTGCTCCCCAAAAGATACCTCTGTGCTGATATCTGAGACCTGTGAATACTACCTTATACAACAAAAAAGTTTTGCAGATATATACAGTTAAGTTAATGATCTTGAGTTAGAACACTCTGCTTGACTAATACATTTCTTCCTCTTCTGTCTGTTTCCCTCTGACTCTCTGAGGATACATGCAATTACATTTAGGATTTACCTACATATCCAGCATAATCCAGGATATTTGGGATAAAAAAATATACATGGACCAAGTCCAAAATCTGCAGAGTACAGGAGCAGGCTTTATAGATCCAGGGAAGGGTTGATGTTGCAGCTAGCAGCTGAAAGCAGTTTGCTGACAGAATTCTCCTTTTCTTGGGAGAAGTCAGTCTTTTTCTTAAGGTTTTCGTCTGATTGACTGATTGAATGAAGTCCACCCTCGTGATGGTAGGTCATCTGCTTTACTCATTTACAGATTTAAATGTCAAAAATACCTTTGAAGCAACTTAACCTTTCCCTAAAAATACCTTCAATGTGACTTCCAGTGGGGTTTAACCAAATATCTGGTATCATGGGATACCAGATAACATGATATAGCCAAGTTGAGACATAAAAGTTACAATCACAGAAGGCAATTTAAGCAATAAAGGAGAAAATTAATTGACCACAAACAAAAGAATGATGGCAATTACCAGAAGATGTAAGAAACTGATTCTCCCTAGAGCCTTGGTGGAAGACCATCTTCATCCTTCCCTTGACTTCAGCCCAGTGATCCTGCTTTGACTAATATCATGTCTCTGAAAGTAATTGTCTCCAGACAGGTTGAATTAGGGCTTAGTGGAGAAAAGTCAAATGTGTGACCAATGAGTGGTCAGTCTAGTTGTCATTCATACTATATAAAAGAATCATTTAAAGAATTCCACTTTCCTTAAGTGTATATATACATATTTATATTTATATATATATTTATTTTATATATATATAAAATAATACTAGCTGAAAGAGTAATATCTTTTGAAATTATATTTTAAATGATTTCTCAGTGAAGTGAATTCAATATTATTTTTTATTAAAAACAAATTTTAATGTTTTTATTTATTTTTGAGAGAGAGACAGAGCATGAACGGGGGAGAGGCAGAGAGAGGAGGAGAAACAGAATAGGAAGCAGGCTCCAAATCGGAGCAGGCGTCACAGAGCCTGACATGGGGCTTGAACTTGTGAGCTGTAAGATCATGACCTGAGATAAAGTCAGATGCTTAAGGACAGCCACCTAGGCATCCCGAAGTAAATCCAGTTTTCAAAATTATTATTTAAGGCATACTTGTAAAATTAATTTTGATTCCATTCCTCACTGCAGGGTGAACACGATGAGAATAGGCCCTTGCTCTGTTGGGTTCACTAATGTGTTTCCACAAGGACCCAACAGAGTTTGTCACATGAAAGGAAATCTGTAAATACTTGTTAAAGATATAATAAATCATTTTCACAAATTTAGTTTTTATATATTTATTACACTTTAAATTCTTTAAAAATAAAATGTTCCTTCTATATTCTTAGTGAGAAAAATCCCTCTTAGTTTTTCTTTTAGATTTTACAACAAAATAAAATAATTTCTATATGTACATACATATAAAGCATATTATAATTTTATATTTATGAAAATTTTTGAAATATAGTTATGTATTATTGCCACCCAGTACATTTTAGTCTATGAATGCTAAATTTCTTTTGAAACAAACTAAGCTATTTAATTTTGAATGATATTCATAAGTTTGACTAGTATTTTGTATTTGTTAATTTACCACTTTTAACATATTTATACTTCATAGCTTAGTGTAAATAAAGAAGGCTGGCATTTTTTCTTCTTAGCCTTAAAATTTGTTAATACAAAATTAATTAAATTATATCAAGAAACATATTCAATTATTGGATTCCAAATTATAACAATTTATTTAAAATTAGAATTGGATGAATGGAAAGGTATTGATGCATTTAAATAATGTTGCTAAACCTTTACATAGAAAATTAATAGTAACCACTTAAATTGAAAATATATTTTTACTTGATAAACATGTTTCTCTATCACTAATATTTTCCTCAGTATTGTGAATTTTAATTTGCACGATTTATCACACTTTAACATTTATTTGCAAGATTAATGATTATTCTGCTGTAATACCCATCATGATTTCTGAAAAATGTGTTGAATTTATCATGATGAGAAAGGCAGTGTATTAGTTTCCTGTGGCTGCAGTAGCAAATTTTGATAGATTAAATGAATAAATTATTAGTAATTTATGATTTTACAGAACTGAAATTATTGTTTTGGAGAATCAAGAATCTGAGTCAATATGTTTCAAAGAACAGGTCATTTGTTAAGAAGTTAACTATATTTCTGTATACTAAAAATTATAATTCAAAATTGAAATAGGATAAGAACTACTTACATCATTAAGCACAAAGAACTTAGGGATAAACTTAAATATACACCAGTTCTGTACAGTGAAACTATTGAACATTCCCAAGAGAAAATAAAAATGACTTAAATAATGGAGAAATACACTGTGTTCATGTATTTGAATTTTCAACATTGCTGTTACTTTCCCAGAAACTTATCTATAGGTTCAGTCAGAATCACAGTAGTCATTTTTGTGTACATTGTCAAATTGTTTATAAATTTATATGGAAGTGCAATGGACTTATAAATAGACAAAAATTTTGAAAAATAACCAAAAAATTGGAGAAGTTAGACTAGTTGATTTTAAGATTTAATAGAAGGCTCTATCAATTAAAATAGCATGGTATTGGCATAGAATAAAAACATAGATCAATTGAAAAAAATTGAGAGTCTAGAAATAGACCCAAATATATGTGGTCAATTGACTGTCGGCAAACATGCCAAGTTAGTTTAATGGGAAAAAATAGTCATTTCCACAAATGGTGCTGGGGTAATGGGGTTATCATGTGCGAAAATATGAGCTGCAAATCTGACCTCCTGCTATACTCAAAGTTCAACTCAAAATACATCATAAATCTAAATGTAACAAAAAGATATAAATGATAACCTATTTTTCTGTTCACACAAAGACTTGGAGTTTAAGATTCCTAGAACTTTTATTCAAAATGGTAAAAACTGGAAACATCCCAAATTTTATCAACAAGTGAATGAATGAAAAATTTGTAGTATATACATAAAGGTGAATACTATCCAGCAATAAAAAATACTGATAAAATGCACCAATATGGGTGAATCTCATAAATACTATGTTACATAAATGAAGTCATGCACTGAGGACTATATAATTTAAGATTGTGTTTGTGTCAAATTCTCGAACTAGCACACTCGTAGTGATGGAAAGCAGAGCAGTGGTCTCCAGAGCGCAGGTAGAGAGAGGGAATTCGCTGTAAAGGAGAACAATGTAACTTTACAAGGTGATGGTTGTTTTCAACAAGGTAATTATGGTAAGTAGTAGTTACACTACTATATATACCAAAATTGTGTAGTTAAAATTGGTGTATTGTACTGTAAGTAAATTAAAATTGTTTAAAAATAATATAAATATATTTTAAAAGAACCTTGCCATAAAGATTCAGATTCTTTACAATCTGAGTTCTTCCATAATGGGCATTTCCCTTGAGAATAAATAATGTCTTCTATCTTGTTGAGCACCAGAATGCCAATATATGAAACAGTGGCTGACAATTTTTAAGTGCTCAGTAACTATTTGTGGAATGAATGTGATATAATTATAGTTCCTATTAAGATAAAAACATAATGTATCTTTTGACAAAGATTATAGGCTTCTTGAGCAGTGGGAGGAAGGAGGCTTAAGTCTATTTTAATAAACGGTTTGATTGCCCTTGACTCCCTGTATTGCAGTGGCCCCTTTTGAAAGGTTTCCTGCCATTAGGTGGCTAGACCATCACTCTCCCAGGGCCCAAGGCTAGCTTGTCCATTGTTTCTTGGTAATTTTTCTCCATGGTCTTCATTGTTCTTGTGTTCTTCTGGCTTTTTGTCTACTTAAACTTGTTTATTGAGTTAAATTTTTAATATAATAATTTTCTCTTTTTAGATATGCAGTTATATGATGTTTGTCAAACATATAAAATCTAACAACCATCACCAAAATACAGCATATTTTCATCACCACAGATGAAAGTTCGCTTCTATTCCTGTATCAATCCACTTCTGACATTCTCAGTTCCTGACAACCACTGATTGACTTCTGCCGCTAGAGATTTGCCTTTGCCAGATGTTTTATGAATAGAGTAATCCTCTGTTAATAGTTTAATGTTTGGCTTCCCCCCCCATTTTAATACAATGCTTTTGAGATCCACCCATATTGTTGCACATATAAGTAGCTCATACTTTTCATTGTTGAGTAGTATTCTATGGATGTACTGCCATTTGCTTATCTATTCACCTGCTGATGGTCCTTAATGGTGTTTCAGGTTGAGGATATTATGAATAGTGCTGCTATAAACATTCATATTTTTTTTCCTTCCAGGTCTTTTTATGGTCATATATTTTTCTTATCGTTGGACAAATGCATATGGGTAGAATTGTTTTTTTAAATACTGTGCATGTGATCAACTCTATATTACTGCCAGATGTTTTCCCAAATTAGGATAATGTTACTTCTGGGGAACACTGAAGCTGGGGATTTCCAAGGCATACATATGATACCACAGGACTGATTGAAATATTCTATTTATTGACCAGTGAAGCTATCATATAGACATGTTCTTTATATTTAAATTAGACAGTACATTTTTCTTTATTTTTTCACATGTTATATTTTTTAATTTAAAACGATAAAAAAATAAAATAAAATACAAGGTGGGGAGAGAACCTAAATCAAGAATGTATGTCCTCATTGAAGTTATGCATTTTAGGTATTGAAAGACAAATGTTGAGTTTTTCTGTGTTTCTTATCTTAAGGGATTGACTTTTTACAACTAAGGTTTACTGTATTAGTTAAATCTAATACTCTATTGATATAGCAAACAAAATTTATTGGATGTATAAAACTATTCCACTCAGCTTTGAGTCATAAAAGGATGATAAATAGCACATTAAGTAATGTTACTTGTTTTGGTATCTATTTTGAATGATTACAAACTATGCCAACATACTAAATATTATCTTGTGACAAATTTTTGACCATTGCAAAAAGAATTGAATGACTGTTGACTAATCAGATTTTTTTTCTTTGGATCATTAACTTGTCCCCTATGTGACTTTTGCATCTCTTCAGGACACCATAAGTATACATTATCCAACAGATGTTTGGACATTTTAAAAAGTCCCAAGGTTATGATAGTATTTTCCAGTTACAAATCTTCAAAACTTATGCCAAGAATTTTTCATCCTTCTCCCCATTTTGTCAAGTGATGACTTTAGCAGAATCATACTTATGCTGTATACACTTTTTAGGTCTCTTGTCTATACTGTTTACATCAATCCTGTAACATTTTAACTAGTTTGCTATAAACTTTCATTAAATCCCATGACATATTTACTAAGCTCCAGCTCTGTGCATAGTTCGGTGTTAGTCACCGTAGGAATTTAAAAGTGAGTTTACAAAATTTACCAGAAAGAGCTAATGTATCCTAGCAATGTTTTGTCTGCTTGAATTTAGACAAGTTTTTTTTTATATTTCTTTGACTAAGCCTTATCAAATAATGTTGATGAAACCTTATCAATTGATGTATCTGCATATTCAATTGATAGATAAAAGGCCCAATCACAGCAAGATGAAAACAAAAACAAATAAAATTAATTATCTCAAAGAAAAATGCCAAAAGACATTATTAACTGAAGCTAATTCATATCAAAGAGGTGTTTTGTTTTGTTTTGTTTTTTTTGTGGTGCTATAGAGCTCTAATTTCATTTAGAGTCAAATTTATTAGAGATTTATAATGAAGTATTTTAAAATATTAACCCACACAACAGAGTAATGAATGCCTGCTAAAAATAAATACAATTGCTTACCATGTAAATCCCTCTGTGCACGGACATGAATCTCCTCTCTGGTGTATCATGATTTGCTCATTCCTTTTGCACATTGCTTTAACTGAATTGATTTAATGTTAACTATTTAACAGCTTAATGAAGGGACCATTTGCCAAATATCAGATTCAGTTAAAATAACAGGGATATTTAAATTTATTGTATTTAAAATATTAATTTGTTTACTATTTAATATTTTAAAGCTATACAAGTATTGCTATTCTCACTAAATAATGCAATCACCTTTAGTTAACTCCCTAATACCTACAGATCATATCAACAATACTTAGCATAATGACTAAGTCCCTCCCATACCTGGTCACTCATTTTATATGTCTTTTATGCTTCTAGTGACATGAGCAATGGTGACTTTCTGTGTTTCTATCAATTCTTATCTTAAATCAATATTAGAAATACTAATCAGATGTTAGATTTTCCAGAATTCTGCTTGAAGGTTTCTCCCACGTTTTAATCATTTTTGTTTTTAAAATATAGTCACATGTTCCTTTTTTTAAATTTTTAGATTGTATCATATTCTTTGGAATACTTTTAGGAGAAATAAAAGTTCAATTTGCCTGGGTTCTGAGCATACCTTAATTTTAAAATATATATTGATGAGAAAGAAAGGATTATTAATGGCAAATATAATAAAGTAGCATGTAATTTACCTCCCTTAGGATAAAATTCTGACTTCATGAAAGAAGTGATGTAACACTTACAAGGAAATGTTAATCTGATTTTTCAAATAAGATTTTTTCCACTTGAGAAACCTCCCCCTTCTTGCTCTATTTCAGAGAAATAAGTTTTTTGGCTTTTTGACCCTCCTCCCCATCCCTTTGTTGATTCCTCAGTATCTAACTGTCAGGAAAATAATTAAATAGGAAACTAATTTTCAATATTGAAAGGAGATGAAATCTGCTTTTTTTTTTTTTCCATTGGCTTATGGTATCTAAGATATAGCTTTCCACACATTACAATTATGTAATGTCATATCCTTCTTTTGGTCTCTCATTATTCTTTTTTAAAAAATATTCTGATTAAAAGAGAACACATTGATCTGATAGAAGGCTAAAAGATATAGTCAATTGTATGCATGCCACAGAAAAGGGATTTTCTTGTAAATCTGGAAAGGTTTATATTAGAAACATAAATATTCTGAGTCTGTACCACCACCCTGAATAATAAAATAGAGTAGCAATAGATTCATAGCAAATAATTTTAGAATAAACTGCATACCAAAACAATGTGATAAACAGTTTCTTTGGAGAAAAAAAAATATAAACATCCTCCCAGAACCTGAGTTGAGCAAGCATATATTTTAGAGTGTAAAAGAAAAGTGAAAAACAACTACCCAGGAATGGCCATCTCCTTGTGGGAAATCTAGTATACACAGCATTTATATTTTCAACCATTCAATTAACAGATTTAACACATTATTTCCTTTTAAGGCTTTAGTCACTGTATTTAGCACCTTGCCTTTCACACCTCAGCTACAGTATGCAAAATTTTACTCACTCTAACAGAAACAATCAAATCACTTCTCTGTGGGATATAAAATCCACATAGATCAGGTTTCTTGAGTTAACACAGGGTGCAGACATTATAAATGTTTCTCTTTCAGTTTGAGTCACTAATTGGAAAATCCCTGATTTTTCTGGAAGCCTTTTTGACTCGCCGTGTGAAATAAAATCATTTTTTCTGTATAGATTTTCAGAAAAGGGGTGGAATGGCACCTTACTAAGAGAGGCCAGATCTGGGAGCATGATTCACATTGTTTCTCTGATTCAGGTCCTCCTGAAGCTCTTTTGCAATGGACGGGGTTAAAATGGTGGTGTGGTAGCACACTCCAGTTTGCTTACACATTCCCAAGCTTCATTATTCTGTTGAGTATCACTGAATATTAGGACCTAAGAAAACTGGTTCAAAACCTGATGGTTTCTTTCCAATGTATATAACCTTCAACATTCTACTTAATTTTTTTTAAAAAAATTGTTACTGTTTTGTTTATTTCTTAGAGAGAGAGACAGTATAAGAAGGGGAGGGTCAGAGAGAGAGGGAAGCACAGAATCTAAAACAGGCTCCAGGCTCTGAGCTGTCAGCACAGAGCCCTACGTGGCTGGAACCCACGAACTGTGACATCATGACCTGAGCCAAAGTCGGCTGCCCAACCAACTGAGCCACCCAAGCACCCCTCTACTTAATTTTTAAATAAGAATACAAAAATGTATGTGCTTGTCCTTCTTAAGGGAGTCTTTCTCCAGAAGAAAGAAAAGATCCTCATTACCCTAGCAGAGGCTACAAGGCATTTATCTACGGTATCCATAGGGGCGCCTGGGTGGCTTAGTCGGTTAAGCGTCCGACTTTCGCTTGGGTCATGATCTCGCGGTTTGTGGGTTCGAGCCCCGCGTCGGGCTCTGTGCTGACTGTCAGCTCAGAGCCTGGAGCCTGTTTCAGTCTGTGACTCCCTCTCTCTCTGACCCTCCCCTGCTCACGCTGTCTGTCTCTCTGTCTCCTAGAAATAAAAAAAAAAAAAAACAAAAACATTTATCTAAGGTATCCATTGAAGATTCCTTTCTGGGCACATATCTTGCAAATACTAATCAGAATATTTGTACTGTATCTGGATTCACAATGAGGGTGCTGAAATAGAACAGAGCATGGTAGAGAAAAAAACATAAATGATTTGTTTGCACTTTTTTTTTTACTGTATTACCATTTCTTCTTATGTCAGTACCTATTTTTTAAATAATAATTTTACCGACATAATTCATTCAGCACAATACTCATCTATCTAAAGCATACAGTTTAATCTTTATTACATATTCACAGGTATGTGCAACTTCCATCACACTCAATTTTAGAACATTTTCCATACTCCACAAAGAAGCTCATACCCCTTATCTGTCACCTCTATACCCTAGTCCCCAGCTTTAGACAAACAACAAACTATTTTTTTGTCTCTGTAGATTTGCCTCTCATGGACTCTCTATAGAAATGTGGTAATATAACATGTGACTTTTTTTGTAGTAACATTTTGCACTTAGTTAACATTCATGAGCTGATGGACATTTGGGTTATTCCAGTCTTTTGTCTGTTAGGAGTGATGCTGCTATAAACCTTCGTGTATATACTTTTTTTGGGAGGGGGAGGGGCATATGCTTTCATTTCTCTTGGATATTTGCCAAAGACTGGAATTCCTGGGCCATATGGTAACTCTATGTTTAATTGTTTGAGAAACTGCCAGACTGTTTTCCAGAGTGATTGCACCATTTTACATTCTCTCCAGCAATGTATAAAGTTTCTGATTTCTTTACAGCCTCACCAACACTTGTTATTATCTAACATGTGGATATCTGTGGATATGAAGAAGTAGCTCCTTGTAATTTTGATTTGTATTTTCATGAAGACTAATGATGTTGAGCACCTTTTCATTTTCTTATTTGGAATTTGTATATATTTTTTGAAGAAATGTCTATTATTTGTCTTTTTATTATTGAGTTAGAACAGTTCTTTACATATTCCTGATACTAGTTCCATATTGGATATATGATTTGCAGATGCTTTCTCCCATTTTGTGGGCCTTTTTGCTTTTTTGATGGTATACTTCAAAGCATAGAATTTTTTAAAAATTTTTATTAAATCCAGTTTATTTATTATGTATTTTGTTGCTCATGCTTTTTGGTGTCATACTTAAGAATCCATTGCCAAATCCTAGGTCATGAAGTTTAACTTTCTTGTTTTCCTCTGAAGGTTTTACACTTAAGTAGTTGGCTTATTATGAGGTAGTTTTTTATACAGTGAGAATTAAGGGTCCAATTTCATTGGTTTCCAGGTAGAAATTCAGTTGTCCTAGCTTGATTTGTTGAAAACATTGTTCTCTCCTCAAGTAATGGGCTTGATTCCTGTGTCAAAAATCAGTTGGTAATAGACACATGGGTTTGTTTCTGGACTATGAATTTTATTCTGTTGATTTATATGTTTATAACCAGTACTATGCTGCCTTTAATATTATTGCTTTGTTGCAGACTTTAGCAGTAGGAACTAGGATTTATTTTTATATTTTAGATTTGCCTCTTCTGGATAACTTCTGATTTCTTAGAATTTTAGGATCAGCTTTTCAATTTTCTATAAAGGAGCAATATGGGATTTTGACAGACACCATTTTCAAAACGTTGATCAGTTTGGGAGTATTGCCATCCTAACAATATTACCTCTTCCAATTGATCAAAATGGTATATACTTCCATTTATTAATTTCTTTCCACAATATTTTGCAGTTTACAGGGTAAAAGTCTTGTGCTTCTTTGGTTAAATATACATTTTATTATAATTTTATTCTTTTTGTTATTGTAAGTGGAATTCTTAATTTCATTTTCAGACAGTTTATTTCAAGTGTCTAGAAATTTAATTGATTTTATTTGATCCTGTATCTTTACAACTTGGCTGAATTCACTTTCCAATTATTAGGTTTAATTGTCTTTTTGTGGATTCTTTAGAACTTTCTCTATACAAGACTATGTCACCTGTAAACAGGGATAGTTCTACTTCTTTCTTTCCATACTGAGTGCTTTATTTCCTCTTCTTGCCTAATCATCTGGGCCAGATCTCTGATACAATGTTGAGTTGCAGTGGCAAAATAACACCCTTACCTTATTTCTGATCTTAGAGGAGAAGTGGCCAGTCTTTCACCAGTAGGTATCATGTTAGCTATGGGTTTTCATAGATGTAAGTACATCAGGGTGAGGGAGTTCCTTCTTTTTTTTTTTTTTTTCTTCCGGTTTAAGTATTTATTATGAAGTGACTTTGGAGTTTCTCAAATGTTTTTCCTTTGTTCACTGATGGATCATGTGGTTATTATTTGCTTTAGGTATTTGCTCTTCTTTTTCTAGTGGTTTATTGATTTGAGAACTTCATTCCTTGTTAATTTATAGCATATAGCTATTAATTTCCCTCTAAACACTGCTTTTGCTGCACCACAGAAGTTTTGGTTTGCTGTGTTTTCACTTTCATTAAATGATAGTAATTTCTAATTTTCTCTTTGATTTCTTTTTTGACCCATTTACTATTGAGGACCTATAAGCAGTTAACCTATTGGTTGTTTAGTTGTCACATATTTGTGAGATCCTCAAATTTCCCCCAATTTTTGAGTTCCCCAATTTTTTTCCTTATATAAACTAATTATATCTAGTTTATTACATTGTGGTTAGAGAAAACACTTTGGATCTTTTGTAACTTTTAAAATTCATTGAGGTTTGTTTGGTGTTTAGTGTATAGTTTATTATCAAGAGCAATGTGTGCACTTCAGACAAACTTACGTCCTATTGCTGTTATGTGGAGTGTTCTATACACACCTGTTAGTTCCAGCTGGGTTATAATGATGTTCAAGTCTTCTATTTTCTTGTTGGTCTTGCCCTGATGGTCTATGCATTGAGATTAAGGTATCAAGCTATCCTAACTATTATTATATTGTCTCTTTGTCCTTTATTTTATCAGTTTTGCTTCAATTTTTTTGGTGTCCTGTTATTAATTCCATAAATGTCTACAAATGTTATTATCTTCCTGATTGATGGACATGTTTATATTTATAAAATATTCTTCTTTATATTGTATAGCTTTATTAAGACTCTTTTGTCTAATATTAGTAGAGCCACTATGGCTTTCTTACATAAGGCTGTTTGCATGTTTATCTTTTCCATCCTTACACTCTCAAACTATTTACATCTTTGAATAAAATGGTTGTTCTTTTAAACAGGATATATTTGATTTTGCTTTGTTTTAATATAGTGTGACTGTCTCTACTTTCTTTTTGTTAAGTGAATATTTTATAGTACAACATGTTAGTATCCTTAATTATTTTTTACATTATTAAAAAAAACTTCTTTACTGCTTGACAATATACATCATAACTTATCAGAAATATCTCCATATTTATATAATTTTATTCCAATGAAATATAGTAACATTACTCCTATATAGTTCTACCCTTACTTTCCCCTTTTTCTGTGACATTGCTATGCAAATTAATCTATAAATGTTACATGCCCCAAAATAAGTTGTTATCATTACATAACTTTATGTCATTTAAAGAGACTAAGAAAAGAAATGAGAGTGAGTATATATTTATATTTTTTGTTACATTAATCTTATTTATCATTTCTGCTTCTCTTCATTTATCCCTCTGATATTGCCATCTCCAGTCATTTCCTTAACCCAGTATGACATGTTTACTGTGTTATGCATATCTGTAGATGGATCACATTGAATTCATTCTACTTGGAGTTTGTTATACTTCCTGAATATGTAGATTAATATTTTTCAATAAATTTGGAAAGTTTTCAAGAATTATTTCTTGAATATCCTTTCTTTTCCTTTCTTTCCCTCCTTCCACCATGCTGGTTCTCCTATTACACTTAATAGTGACCAGCACTTCTTTGAGCCATGTTAATTTTTTTTACTAAGTTCCCTCTGTTTTTTAGGTCATATCATTTCTATCGCTCTATCTTCAAGTTTATTGTCTCTTCCAGTTCAAATCTACTGAGTCCTTCCAGTTAATTTTTATTTTAGTTATTTTACTTTTTAATTCCTGAATTTCCATTTTGTACTTTTACATACTTTCTGTTTCTTTATTGATATTATTTATTTTATGGGACACTATAATCATATCTCCCTTTACTTCTGTTATCATGTATTCCTTTAGTTCTTTGCACATATTTATAATGGTTACTTTAAAGTTTTGTGCGTTAATACTAGACAACTAGGTATTCTTATAGGCAGTTTGTGTCCCCCCCTTCCCCCAATGTATAGGTCATCCTTTTTTTTTCCTTTGTTTGTCTAATAATTTTGTGTTGGAATCTGGACATTTTTGATAATATATCATAGCAACTCTGGGTTCTGGTCACCCCCATCCCCTAAAATTTTTATTGTGATTCATTTCTTTACTTGTTAGTGACGGGTTGGATCACTTTAGTGACATTGATACCTTCTCTCCCCACAATGGCAAATCTCTGATGTTGCTCCTCAGGGGATGTATCTTTAAAAATATTCACTGTCATATTGAGATGTCTATGGTTTAGGCAGGTCTGCCTTTGGCTGTTTCTTTCCCTGACCACACCAAGCTGTAACCTTCATTAATTACTGAGGAGTTGCTCTCTCTCTTTTTTTTTTTTCCTTCAGTAATGCCCTGAGACATCAATTGATTCAGTCTTATCCAATCAAATTCTACTGGTGTTGAAGGGAAATTTCCTGAGGTCAGTGCTTGATATTCACTCCAGGAAAATTCTTCCAAACTCTTTCTTTCCGCTTTTACCTTTGGCAACCTNTTTGTCTAATAATTTTGTGTTGGAATCTGGACATTTTTGATAATATATCATAGCAACTCTGGGTTCTGGTCACCCCCATCCCCTAAAATTTTTATTGTGATTCATTTCTTTACTTGTTAGTGACGGGTTGGATCACTTTAGTGACATTGATACCTTCTCTCCCCACAATGGCAAATCTCTGATGTTGCTCCTCAGGGGATGTATCTTTAAAAATATTCACTGTCATATTGAGATGTCTATGGTTTAGGCAGGTCTGCCTTTGGCTGTTTCTTTCCCTGACCACACCAAGCTGTAACCTTCATTAATTACTGAGGAGTTGCTCTCTCTCTTTTTTTTTTTTCCTTCAGTAATGCCCTGAGACATCAATTGATTCAGTCTTATCCAATCAAATTCTACTGGTGTTGAAGGGAAATTTCCTGAGGTCAGTGCTTGATATTCACTCCAGGAAAATTCTTCCAAACTCTTTCTTTCCGCTTTTACCTTTGGCAACCTATTATGGTTATACTAGTTTAGTTTATATCTCCAGGGAATCTTTCAATTTTGTCCCATTTGCTTTTCCTACTCTACTATTTTGAAGAGTGTCCTCATGCTTAAACTTCTTCATGCCCTGTTTCAAATTAAGTCCAGTTTATTGGACAACTTTCCTTGGAAAAGATTTGGAGCCCTTTGTTCTATAGCATCCACCCTTCAAACTGCGGGAAAAGTCTTTGAAACATGGATACAAAGCTAAGATTGGGGACAATAAAGTGTCTCTCTCTAAGTGACTTTAGGAGCTGAATGCTTGGTGAAAGGTAGGGGCTGCAGTTTTAGGTCTCCTTGGCTTACTTTCTTGCTGTGGATACTCCACCCCATAAGTCAGGGTAAGTGTGATTGAGGTCCCAGAATTTTCTGCTGAGTTACACCCAAGATACAGCTTCCATACCGTGAGGGGCAGGAGGGTGAAAGATAAAAGCTTATCACACTCACTTGGAACTTAGCCTCACCAACAGATGTCAGGGAGTAGGATGAGAAATGCTAATGTTCTCCCTTCCCAAGAAGATAGCACTCTGACTGGGAGTGAGGTGCAGGTGGATCCCTGTGTTTTTAGTTGAAATAGTGTGGAGTAGAGTTTCTCTCTCTAGCTAGAAAAGGGAGAGCATGGGTCTTGGCTCAATTATCAAAGACTCTCTCAGTTCTTACTCAGTTTATGTGGATGTATTTGAAAACCATATTTATTTATCATATACTTTAGGGCTATTCCAAAGAACCAAAACATTGTTACTTTTACAATTTTCACCAGTTTTACAATTTTTCACAGAGCTTTGTATCTGTGGAGCTCCTCATGTTGTCGTGTCGGGAGTGGCCCTCCCGTGTCTATGTTTTCTTCCATATGGTTTTATTTCTCAAACTGATAACAATAACCCTATGCATATTCAGTTTTATTCCAAATAACTTGGCAGGGCTGTATGATTAATTTTTAGCATTTTCCTACCTCCTGATTTAATCCACAGATATCAGAGGAAAATATTTGTATTAAAGTAAAGACATTATGGTAATAACATAAGAATCAGATGGATTTTGAGTGTAAAACCTAATAGTTTGAAAAGAACCCTCTAGGAATAGCCTACCTACGCCAGCACTTCCAAACTCAATATAAGTTTGCATTTACTTAGAGGATCTATAGTGAGCATTTGGCAAGTAACCTATCTGTCTATAAACAAAGAGTAAATTTTTGTACTGAGTTTGTCATACAATATATTAAAAATAAAATTATCTATGACCTATGATGATATCTATTTAAAATCCGTAAGATTTTCTTGCATAATATTACATAATAATTAATGTTAAATGCATAGTGTAATCCATAATAGAAGATGCAATTCTTCTTCAAGTCTTCTATAATTTAATGGAGAGCATGAACAGAGTAATATTTTACAACTTGAATTAGAGTGCAAAAGATATTAGTGTATTACAAACACACACAATTTAATAACAACCACAAAGAAAAATGTTTAATGATTCAGTTTTAGTAAAGAAAATTCCATTAGTTCTCAGGCCTACCCTTTGCCCTCCACTTCTCTCAAGATGTCCTGCTCAATCGCTCTTAATCTTTGTATATTCTTTCTTCTTTTCCCTCAAGATTTGACTATGCAACTTTTTATGCTCACATAGTTTTAACTGCGTTCTCAAGGCTAATTATTCCCACAAGAACATCTCTAATCTTGTCCTTTCTATCTCCCTTCATTCCACCAATCTAATTACATAGAGTGTTGTGTTCCAGAAAAATACTGACAGATCATTTTCCCAGTCGAGTTCCCCAACTATTAAAATGAATCTTATCCCTCACTTTCATTTCCTCAAACGATTGACTCTAGTGCTGAATTTAGCACAGCCTCTAAAATGAAAGTGTGCTAATGATTCTAGGGAACTATAAAACATGAAAATTACAAATATTTCTATACACTGCCAAGAGAACATAATACAGTACTCATTGTCATGCCACTTGACAAATAGTTTCAGACTTTTAGGGTTTCTTATGAAGCTAAGATTAGTAGTTTGAAGAGTTATAATAGATATCATGTACCTTCCTTATTCATTTTCAAGATACACAAATCATCAAGAAATCTGTTTCTGAGATGCTGATTCTGAAATATGTTCCTCGTGTGTTTTGAGAGAGTAGAATATTTTCCTGCACGCTAGTTATCTTATTTGTAATTTTATCTTTGGCATTATATTTTTCTTTACACAAAATATATTATCAACCTGAGTATTGATCATCACATTATTTCTTGTTACAAATAACCAAACAAGCACAAATTCCGCTAGATACTTTCTGATGTCTGTCATTTATTTATTTATTTAAATTCAAATTAGTTAACATACACTGTAGTCATGACTTTAGGAGCAGAACCCAGTGATTCATCTCTCAATATGACACCCAGTGTTCAAACCAAAAAGTGCCCTCCTTAGTGCTCATCACCCATTTAACTCATCCCCCCACCTACCTCTGCCTCCAGCAACCCTCAGTTTGTTCTCTTATGGTTTGCCCATGTCTTTCCTTTAATTGATATTTTGGTAGATTTTATTTTGAGCTTAAGTGCTGAATTCCTTGCCAGGAGTTCCAGCCTATCTATGGAATCTGACACATGCTACCCCCACCTAAATCCCAAATAAAGGTTGTTAAAAATTATGCTTTAGAACTCTTAAAGGTGAGCTCAAATTAGATGTGTTCCACAGGAGTGTGATTACCCATGTATTTAAGAAATAAGTTTTTAAGACAAAAACTAAATACTATATAATTTTCCAATTTATCTGTATGATTTATAATGGCATTTATAAAAGATGAATATGTGCTAGAGTCAGGCTGAGAAGTTCAAATATCAATCCTACATTTGCTGGCTATATGGATTTGAAAAATTCCCTGTATGCTAGGGAGTATAGTTTTCACTAAAATATATATAATAAAAACATTATATGCATCAGGTATTTTAAAGATAAAAATATGATAATGAATATAAAATGAATAATTGAACTGAATTTTAGCTATTAATGAAAATTTCAAGGGGCGCCTGTGTGGCTCGTCGGTGAAGCAACTGACTTCGGCTCAGGTCAAGATCTCACAGTTTGTGGGTTCGGGCCCCTCATCGGGCTTTTCACTGACAGCTTAGAGCCTGGAATATGCTTAGGATTCTTTGTCTCCCTCACTCTCTGCTCCTCCCCCACTTACACTCTCTCTCAAAATAAAGGAATAAACGTTAAAAAAAAAAAAAAAACAAGAAAATTTCAAATATTTTACCATGCAATGGGGTTTGGCTTTAGAAGTATAAGTTGATTGTTTCATGTTACTTTTATAATTAAAACATTCAGTGAATTTAAACAATGGTGATGTGTTACAGTCATTCAGCTAATAAATAATATGGGAGCTGAGATAGGAACAGACTGACTCCAGAAAACTCAACCATTATATTACTGAGTATAACAAAGAACCCATACTATTTAAAAACAGCATTTACTGAGTTCTTAAAAAGTACTGGGAAAGGGGTGTGATTTAAGTACTTGCATTTTAAGAACTCATAGGAACATGTCAGCTGCCATTGTTCTCTTTTTCCAGAAAACAAAAATTCTTTCCTCCTTCTTCCCTAGTGGTTCCTATTTCTGTTAGAGTGGTGTGTGTGTGTATGTGTGGTGTGTGTGTGTGTGTGTGTGTATGTGTGTTTATCTCTAGCATTTTATTGTTGTTTTTACCTAGGATTTCCATCTCTCTGCTTACTTTACCTGCACCTTCTTGCATGCTACCTGCTCTATCCATTAGAATTTTTAACATATTAATCATAGTTGTTTTAAATTCCAGTGTCCCTGATATAACTGATTCTGATGTTTGTTCTGTGTCTTCAACTTGTGTTTTCTGACTTCGGTATGCCTCGTACTTTTTCTTGATCACCAGACATTTTGTACCAGGCAAAAGCAACTGCTATGAAAAGGTCTTTAGTAACATGATGGTGAGGAGCCGGGTGAGGGAAGCATTTTATATTCTTTGGATTAAGTTTCTGTCTTTTGGCTAGGCTATTCCTCTGTACAGTGAACTTGACAAATATTTCTCAGGTTTTTTTCCTCCCCCTTTAGGCAAGCTAGCATGGCTGCACCTAGCTGGATTTGAATATTTCCCTTCCCTCAGGTTTGGTTCAGATAATATCCTAGCATATTAGGTTCTGCTTAACAGGTGTCGCCTGAGGTAGCCCTTGTTCAAAAGAACAGAGTCAGAGTATTCTGGCTCATTTCAAAATGGTTCCTTTCCCTCTCCCCCTGGCAAAAGCAAGAGAGGATTTTTCTCTGATATCTACTGTGGGAACCTGGTCTGTCTCCTAGAGGTACATCCTCCAACATTGGGGGAGGGGGAGGGGGGAATGGGTCTCCCTGGAGTTTGTCCACACTGAGCCTCCAGTAATTCATCAGGTGCAGCTCGGCTTCGCTACCTCTGCACTGCTGCCTGTGGCAGCTTCCCTCAGGAGTTTCTGCTCTGAGAAGCCGCTATACCTTGTCTTTGCTTGTTTTACTCTCCAGTCTTGGGATCTGCGTTTTTCCCTGTGTCCTCCTCTCTCCTATGGAGTTAAAATTAGTTGGAAATTTTGTTCAGTCTGTTCAGCTTTTTACTTGTTAGGATGGAGTGATGTTAGGATGGAGCTCCTTCCATTCAGAACTGGATGCAACCAAATTTTAAAAATCAGATTAGATAGTTACCCAGCATCATCTTCTCCAAATTGTATTGGCTATGTTAGGTCCTATCCACTGTATGATTATTTGAATGAGTGTTTTGAGTCCTACAAAACATCCTGCTAGAATTTTTATTGGATTCATGATATGTTCATAGGTCAATTTGGGTAGGGTTGACTTAATTATATTGTGAAACAGTACATAGTTCCATTCATTTAGGTCTTTTTTAGTTTATTTTAGCAATATTTTTCAGTTTTCAGTGTAAAAGTCTCACATATATTTTGTCATATTTTCCCCTAATCAGATCATTTTTTTAATTTTAACTGAAGTAAGGTGATACTAGATATGATTGTAAATTATATGATTGCCTTTTTATTTAAATCTTAAATTGATGTAGTTATGAAATATAGCTGATATTTCACTATTTGTATCATGCAATCTTAAATTCACTTAGTCTAGTATATTTTTGTTGATCTCATAGTATATTTTTACTTAGATGATTGTGTTATTTTTAATTTTTTAATGTTTATTTTTGAGAGAGAGAGAAAGCGAGCAACCAGGCGAAGGATAGAGAGAAAGGGAGACACAGAATCCAAAGCAGACCCTAGGCTCTGAGCTGTCAGCACAGAGCCCAATGTAGGACTCGAACTCAGATATCACGAGATCATGACATTAGCCAAAATTGGACACTTAACCCTGAGCCACCCAGGCAGCCCTGCATAATTGTGTTGTTTTTGAAGAAAGAAAGTTGACCGTTAACAAAGTGAGGCTTAGGGGCAGTTGAAAATTCACATATAAATGTTGACTCCCCTAAAATTTACCTAGTAAGAGCCTACTGTTTGACCTTACTGATAGCATAAACTTACTTAATTACTGATAGCATAAACAGTCAATTAACACATAGTTTGCATGTTATATGTGTTATATACTGTATCCTTATGATAAAAAGAAAGGAAAATGTTATTAAGAGAACTATAAGGGAAATACTTTAGAGTACTCTATGTACTGTACTTATGAGAAAGGAATCACATATGAGTGAACCCACAACATTCAAACCCATATTGTTTAAGGATCAACTATATTTCTTTTTTAACCTGTTTTGTATTTTTCTTTGTTGCATGGGCTAGTATCTTTAGTACAATACTGAATGTAAGTGGAGAGACAGGATATCTTTGAATTGTTCCTCATATTAGGGGAAGGAAAGCATTCTGTTTTTCAAATTTTAGTAATGTCATGGTAGGTTTTTCAAAGCTGTTCTTTATGAGGGAATTACCTTCTGCCCTTAGTTTTCTGAGAATTGTTTTCATGGGTGGATGTTGATTTATAAAATACTGTGCTGTTTTGTACCTCTATTAAGATAAACATATGTTTTTATTCTTTAGTCTGTTAATAAGGCAAATTACATTAATTGCTCTTCTGATGGGACTATAGCCATTTATTCCTGGGATTAGAATATATGTGGTCATGATGTATTACCACTTTTATACATTGTTGGATTCATTTTGCTAATATTTAAAAAATAATTATTGAATCTATTATCATCAAAACATTGGTCTGTATATTTGTTTACTTGTAATGAGTTTGACAGGCTTTGATATCAGAACAATGCTGTTCTTTAAGAATGACTTGGGCATTATTTCCTCTCCTTCATTATTTTAGAAAATTTTGTGTAAAATCTATGTTACTTCTGTTCTGGTGTGTTGGTAGAAATCGCCAGAGAATTCATCTAGGCCGGTTATGAAGTAAGTTTATAAAAAAAAACAATAATAATAATTAACATTATGAAGTCAATATATCAATTTAGGACATAATATTAAGAAATATCAGGGCACTTGGGTGGCTCAGTGGGTTAAGTGTCTGACTTCAGCCCAGGTCATGATCTCATGGTTCATGGGTTCAAGCCCCATGTCGGGCTCTGTGCTAACAGCTCAGAGCCTGGAGCCTGCTTCAGATTCTGTGTCTCCCTCTATCTCTGCCCCTCCCCTGCTCGATCTTTGTCTCTCTCTGTCTCTTAAAGATAAATAAACATTAAAAATTAAAAAAAATATATCAAGAAATAAGGAAATATAAGTGGGTCAGTAGACTATTGTTTAAACTTTAGAAATTAAAAGATTATATCACAGAATGAGGAAAAAAGTCTACATATTATTTTCTTAATGTGTTTGTCTCCTATTTTGACACTGCACTTAACTGACAAAATCCCATTTGTCAATATGAGGTATAATATCTAAATGTATGCTTCACTTGTAGCTAAGTAAAACTTTAAAATAATAATTTCTGATATTCAGGAAAATTGATAGCAATACTAAATTATGACTGTACACATTTCTCTTAGTAAAATTATCAGAAATTTTGAATACGAAAGTTTTTTTTAAATAAACCAATGATTATAAGCATCATTAGTTGTAAGTATAGTGTGTGTTGGCCAACACAGGCAAAAAACATAGTTTTGTTTCTTAGACAATATATCCTATTTTCTCATCTTGGTTGTTCAGTGAGTTTCATGTAAAAAAACCTCTTAGCTCCTCCACATTTTTTTTCCTGAGGAGTAACATGTGAAACTACATTTATGTTTTTTAAATATTTCTTCAATGTTTATTTATTTTTGAGAGAGAGAGACAGAGCATGAGTGGGAGAGGGTCAGTGGTGGAGGGAGACACAGACTCTGAAGCAGGCTCCAGGCTCTGAGCTGTCAGCACAGAGCCCGATGTGGGGCTCGAACCCAGGAACCATGAGATCATGACCTAAGCCTAAGTTGGACGCCTAACCTACTGAGCCACCTAGGCACTCTGAAACCACATTCATTTTAACCCCAGTCTTAACCTTTTTCTGCCATACATACTTTTCTTTTTTTATGCGAGATATAGTTGTAGAATTAGCAATAAATATTAATTACTAAATGTTTAAGAAATCATGACCTGTAGGTTTGGGAAACATTTCTGACATTAGTTAACAAAGCCTCTGGATCATTTCTTCATTGATATTAGGAAATGCCTATATGGTATAATATATAATATATAAAAATGCCTAATAATATAAGAATAAACAGTTTCCTGAACTTTACATGATACCCAGCACTGGGATAAATACTGTAAATCAAAGGTTGTGACAACTCTTTAAAACAATAACAATAATAACAGAAATAGCATAAATTATTCCCTTTAACATTGTATATGAATTTTCCTGGCATATAATGGCATGACAAAACCTCACATTAACTATAAATTTTCTATATATGATCTACTAATTTGATAAATAATTTTCTTATAAACTAATAAAACTCCCCATAAGAAATAAGAGAATAGCATTCTTTTTTTTTTTTAAGTTTATCTATTTATTTATTTATAGAGAGAAACTGCTAATTTGGGGGGGGGTGGCAGAGAGAGGGAAAGAGAGAATACCAAGCAGGCTCCACATAGTCAGAGCCCAAAGCAAGGCTCGAACCCACAAACCATAAGATTATGATCTAAGTCAAAGTCAGATGTTTAACCAACTTAGCCACCCAGGCACCCCAAGAATAGAATTTTTAATAATTAAATTAAACACTGATTCTTCTTCCAAAAGGATATCAGAAAGGTTTAAAGGATATATAAATAATATATATATTTATTTATATATGTGGCTTCAACCAAGAGAAATTTCCCTACCTCAGAACTGTTCATGGCATAGCTAATTTATGTTGGAGCTTAAACATAATGAATGACGGATTTATCCATTTTTTGGGCATGTGTTTGAATATACATATTCAAATATGTGTAGAATTCAAATATATATTCTTGAATATAAGAATGTGCATTTCATTATTCCCAAACTCCCTCAATGATAAGAATTGTGATAGTTCTCTAGTACCACAATTGAATACTGTAAAATTTAAAATATGGGAGGGGCACCTGCATGGCTCAGTTGTTTAAGGCTCCAACTCTGGATTTCAGGTCAGGTCATTGGTTTCTGAGTTCAAGTCCAGCTTTGGACTCTGTGCTGACAAAGTGCAGCCTGCTTGGGATTCTCTCTCTCTCTCTCTCTCTCTATCCCTCCCCTGCTCACACACACACTCTCTCTCTCTCAAAATAAAATAAATTAAATTAAAATGAAATAAGGGAACTACAGGTATACAAATACCATGGGTGAATTTCATAAATGTAATATCTGCAAACAAAGCTGGATGCAAAATAATGCATACTTATAATAATATGTACATAAGATTTAAAAACAATATTAACATATGATGTCACAAGGTAGAAGCCTCATTGTTTTGGACAGGGTGGGGAGGATAAGGTAATAGAAATTGGAAAGGTTCTAGAAGGAGGCTTCTGGCAATAATAGTCCATGGTACATGTAGTGGTGATTAAATGGGTATTCAGTTTGTGATCATTTGTTGAACTCTACATTTGTATTTTTTTATGTGTGTTACACTTGCTTTTTTAGAGAGAGAGAGAGAGCATATGTGCAAGCATGTGCATGTGTGTGTGCGTGGGCATGGGCAGAGGGAGAAGGAGCCAGAGAATCCTCATCCTAATCCCATGCAGCCTCACTACCGTGGGATCCTGGGTTGAAACAGTCAGAGGTTTAACCAACTGCACAACCCAAGCACCCCCAATGTGTATTACACTTCAATGAAATATTTTTTAAAAGTTCAAATTTCATGGATCTTAAAGTATATATTTTGATATTTAAACAACTCATGGGAAACAAAAGAATATCTGAAAGTATCTGTCACCTGCAGTCATTAATTGAAAACATGAAGGAATTGATAATTTCTTAAACCTGAGAGTTGTGTTGACACAAATACAAGTAAAACAATTGATCAGTTCCTTCAGCTCTGGACTTTTGGCCAACGCAAATGTATTCACTTCAGAATGCACGAGAAGAACGGTGAGGTAGGAAAACCATGAAGTTTTTATGTATTAGGAAACCTCTGTTGCTCTGCAGGTAGAAATATGGTAAAAATGACTTGTCATCAGATTTAGAAACCAACAGCACAGATGATGGAATAGTTTCCTTGAACAGTCTTTTCCTTATCATCAATTTGCTTTTGCTCTGAGGTTGTTTTTCAGACAGTGTGTTTTTTTCCCCCCACTGAAAGTCTTTAGAATTGTCATAATTCACTTATGAGCTATTCCACCCTTTCTTTGTGTTTTTATATCAGGCTTCAATGACATTACCACATTCCAGGCGATGTTGTCATCATCAGACACTGCTGACTAATGCAAAGAGTTTTTGAATTCTTACAGTAGCTTGCTCTCTTTTCATATGGATAATCATCTGTTAAAATTATATAGCAACTTTGTTTCGTGGGGGTGTTTTTGTTTGTTTTTGTTTTGTTTTTTTTTATCTCTCAGGTATATCTTCCATTGCACTTTGTTTCTTCTGAAAAAATAGCAGCAAAGAAATTTCAGCTCTCCATGGGAGCCACGTAAAAAGTGGTTGTAGCTGGGGACACTAAGGATCCAGGGATGCTCTTGTGAGATGGAGGAGGAAATAAGAAGGAAAAGAAATGAGAGATTCTTCTGCCAGGCTCAAGAGCACATGTTTAATTTCCACGAAAGGGCTCTTGCACTGAAAGGTAAAATTCTTAGTGACTGGTCTGAGTGATTGGTCTGGAAGCTCAATTACGTTTCCACAGAGAATAATCATTCCCCAGGTTCAAAACTGAATTCCACAGGGAACATGGGAATGTACCAGGAGTGTTCAACAGCACCTGTATTCCCTAGATCTGGAGCGCTGTATTGCATAGCCTATGAGATGTCCCTTCCTGAATTTTGTGGAAAGAATTGTAGACTGGTGTTGAACTCAATCTCCAGAGGTGTATGTGAGAACCCTCTTTCCAGAAAACACTCTGAAGATTGCCTTTTTCTTCTAGTGATGTCACAAGAATGGAGTTCTGATATTGGTTTATACATCTCCTAACTATATTAAATGGTATTCTTTCCCAGTTGGAACTTTGCTTCCAGTAGAGAACAGAATGCCAGCCCAATATTGTCACAGGCCTATAGATCTAGATCAAGAAAATTGTATATCCAATTCAGTTATTTTTCAATATTAAGTTTGGACATTCTACCATGGAAAGCCACATTTAGCCATTACAATGATCCAACAAGGGTAGCTCACATTTGAGAAGTTTAATTATGTTTTTGTTCATTCTGATCCATATTTTTTTCTCTCAGTCCTTCAGAAAAGCAGGACCCTAGTTTATAGGCCTTGGATTAGGGAGCACGCCCACCAGTAAACACTGAATAAATTGTTGAGCTTCACTTATCAGTGGCTCTATTACATAAAAATGAATAGATGGGAGTCTAAAACAAATGCTTGGAAGTGGTGTGTTACATTTCAGTATCTCTTTATCTCTTGGCTTTTGTCTTTATGAAATTTTTCAATGTTTATTATTATTTTTTAATGTTTATTCACTTACTTTGAGAGAGAGGGAAAGACAGAACACCAAGCAGGCTCTAGTGGGGGAACCTGACCTCGGGTTTGAACTCATGAACCTTGAGATCATGACCTGAGTGGAAATCAAGAGATGGCCACTTAATGACTGAGCCACCTAGGTGCCCCTTCACATTGCCTTTTTTTACTGTAAATTCCCTGCCTCATTATAAAGACCTTTATGATCCATTTGGACCACACAGATAATCTGGGATAATCTCACCAACAGAAGATCTTTAGTTTAATTACATAAGTAAGGTCCACTTTGCCATGTAAGGTAACATATACACAGGTTGCAGGGATTAGCATGTGGTCATGTTCCAGACATTATTTTGTCTGCCACATCTGGGTAACATATGAAGTGATATCAGTCTAAAAGCCAATAACAGAGCATGTTTCCACATACCAGCCAAAGGGAAATGAAATAGGAAAAATATATGAAAATGAGAAAAATGAAGTAAAACAGAACGAGACAAGAGTCTAGACCATGAGTGAGCCACCTGGTTTTGTAAATCATACTTTATTGAAAAACGGCTATGTTCATTTATGTATATATTTCCCATGATTGCTTTTGTACTACAATGGCAGAGTTGAATAATTGTGTCAGAGACCATGTGAACCTAATGAATCAAAAACATTTCTATCTAGCCCTTTATAGAAAATTTAGTTAATGTTTTGTCTAGAGAATTATCTGAGTGGAAAACTAAGCATTTCTTTCTATAATGTTTTCATCTCTGGAATAGGCATTGAATTAGATTTTTAAAGCTGCTATAACAAAGTGCTATTAACAATATTAATTTATTCTCTTTAGTCTGGAGGCTAGAAGGCCCTGCACTTCCTCTGGAGGCTCTGAGGAATACTTCCTTGCATTTTCCAGCTTCTGGTAGTTGCCAGCAATCACTGACATTCTTTGGTATGTAGACGAACAGCCCCTATATCTACCTCCATCTCCAAATGGCCTTCTCCGTATGTTGCTGCCTGAATTTCTCTCTTGTCTTAAAGACATCAGACCTGCTTAGTGCTCACTCGTATCCAGTATGATCTCACTTTAACCTGATTACATCTGTAAAGTTCCAATTTTTAAATAAGGTATGACATTCAGAGTTTCCCAGGGTTAGGACTTCAACATGTCTCTTTCTAGGGGACATTATTTAACCCATAATAGGCATCAAGGGATATAAAAAAGTGTTTTCCAGTAACAGTCAGTTAAGCGATCAACTCTCGATTTCAACTCAGGTCATGATCTCCTGGTTTGTGGGATCGAGGCCCACATCGGGCTCTGCACTGATAGCACGGAGTTTGCTTAGAATTCTCTCTCCCCCTCTCTCGACCCTGCCCTGGCTATTTTCTCTCTCAAAACAAAAACAAAAACAAAACTTTAAAAATGTGTTTTCTTAACATGGAAATCAACAATGTTTTTAACTTACATTCTGTGGACATCAATCTGGAAAAATACTAAATCCCTCCAGCAATAGGAAAATGATCAAATAATTTAAATGACAGTGTAAGACATTTACATTTGATGTTATAGAGTGTACCTAAAGTCATGATGATCACATTGAGTCAAAACTCGCCTGTTTCAGTCTGTGACTCCCTCTCTCTCTGATCCTCCCCTGCTCACGCTGTCTCTCTCTCTCTCTCCTAGAAATAAAAAAAAAAAAAAAAAAAAAAAAAAACTCATTTCCCATGTGATTTTTGAAATCTGGAAATGTACCCTTTTATTTTGGTTTTGGTTTTAATTCTCATTCTCTTTAGTAAGCTTGTCTGTGCACTTAACCTTGTACATGTCCCCAAAGTTAGAATACATATCATTGGGTAACATGCACATAAAATACACTCTTTCTCCACAGGCAGCGTAAACTTTGAAATGCTAGTATAGCTCTTTATATTCTTGAGATTTGCCAAAGATTTTATTTGTGCCTGTTTTTCATTTGGGTGTCATGTGGCTAAGTATGTTTTACTTTTCTGCTCCCTATTACTGGAAGCTGCAGTGGCAGATTTTGTCTTCTTACCTTTGTAAATGTGTCCAAAGTTTATTACATAATGAGCCTCTCTAATAAATGTAATTTACGAATATGAAAATGTTCCTAAATGATTTTTAATTTAAAGAGAGCCACAGAAACTCTAAATCTTTGGGATGGTATATCCTTTTTGGTCTCTGAATTCCTTTCCTGGTATCAAGGTTGAGAGGAATGAATACTGTCTTCTCGAACTGTTGTGCTGGTCATAAATTAGGAAAAACTGTCATATCATAAGGCTGTTTTGGAAAAAAATAGCATTGTCACTTGTGATCATTATCTGCTCTTGATGAGCTTCTGTTGGTAGGTATATTTCCCCAAAAGTTACAGGATATTTCAAATATTTACAAGAAAAAAAATGTTATTGCAGTTTTAATTAATATTTTACACAAAAGACTCATATTTAAGTATGAGTAATGCATAGGCAAGTTATCATGAAGCAGATTCATTCATTTATTTATGCTTTCATACTACTTTATACAGAATTCCATGATTATCATATATCATGTTTTGTATGACATTCATATATGACTGTCACCCTTCTAAACTGTGAAGACCTTCAAAGCGTGACACTGGTGCATTTATCTCTGCAACCTTGACTTACATGCTAACATATGGTAGGCATTTAGTAAATGCTTTCATATTTTTTTAAAAACTTGGGAATGAACTGGCATAGTTCATAATAATTAAGCAGAATGCACACATCCAATAAAACTACATATGTAAATAAGTGGTAATGAATTTTATTTAAGGAAAATCATTAAATATATATAAATTGAGATTTTATGTTGATTGAAAGCATACCATCTGCTTTGGTGGTATTCTGTTTTGTTCACTTTAATGAGAAGAAAACTTTACATGTTCCCAGAAATTGTGAATCCATGGATTTCTTGGTGGGATATCTAGAAGAAAAATATGTTTACATAGGCCTCTTTTAAGTATACTCATAAATAATATATGTATATGTATGTTTGATAGATCAATTCTTTTTTTTTTTATTTCTAGGAGAGAGAGAGAAAGCATGAGCAGGGGAGGGTCAGAGAGAGAGGGAGACACAGACTCTGAAATAGGCTCCAGGCTCTGAGCTAGCAGTCAGCACAGAGCCCGACGCGGGGCTCGAACCCACGAACTGCGAGATCATGACCTAAGTGAAAGTTGGACGCTTAACCGACTAAGCCACCCAGGCGCCCCTGATATATCAATTCTTATAATATTAATTACTGCTGTTCGTAAATATGTACTATGTATATTGTACGTAGCTATATGTAACTTTTAAAGAATATTTATTCTGACCAAGAGAGCAAGCATGTGCATGTGCACATAAGTGGGGAAGGGGCAGAAAGAGATGGAGAGAGAGATTCCCAAGCCTGGCTCAGTGCTTTCAGCACAGAGCCCGATGCTGGGCTGGATCTCACAAAACAGTGAGATCACGACCTGTGCCAAAATCAAGAATCAGAGGCATAACCAACTGAGCCACCCAGGTGCCCCAGGCTTATGTAACTTTTAAGTTAACACTTAACATTTACACTTCAGAATAAACTCAACAAACATATATTGAACCCTAAATTTGGTTCTGGACATTTTGCTTGCCCTTTGAGACACAAGCTAAATAAAACATAGCTCCCCTTGCTTAGCTCTCCCTCTCTTAGGTCCAGTCATGACTTCCAGTGTTGTTTCATGTTTTGTTAATCATATAGTTGAATGTGATATTACATATTTTTGAAATTTATTTCCTTTTCTTTTCATGAGTTGGTATAATTTCCAATAAACATCTACTGAGCACTTATTATGTTTACTTAGGGGAAATGCAAAATTCCTCTCTGTTTATAGTTTATCTGTATTGAAATGCCTAGTTCAAAGAGACCATTATGGTTCAATGAAGCATTTTAGATATTTTCTGGAAAAACTATGTGTAAAAAAGAATGGATATTCAATCCTCGATTATTAGGATTTTAGCATTTAATTTTATTGGGGTTTCAAAATGAATAAAGAGTTCATCGGCTTGGGGAGGATATGAGGGCTTTTACTGGCATTAATGATTATTTCATCAATAATTAAGAGCTGTCTTTATAACACATTGTAAGTAAAGTATGACAAAAGACAAGAAACTAATTACTGAGCCCACAAAGGTAAATTATTATAATTTTAAATATATTTTATCATGTGAAATATTAAAGTCACTTGGAATATTTTTCCTAATAAATAAACAGAAATTTAACTTCTTTGGAATAACTGAGTTCCTACAATTAACCTTAAAGCTTCTTCCATTTTTGAAAGACCATTACTTGGGCACACCAACTTGGTTTTTATGTTTGTATCTTCCCAAAGAACACACATGTAGTTTGGGATCCATAAAACAAAATAGCAGATTTTGACTATTTTAAGGTTAAAAAATATAATGGATTAAATTTATTTTCCGAACTTTAAAATAATTTTCCTAATTACATAAGGAAAGGAAGTTAGTAATTAAATGGACACATTCTGTTCCAAGTTACTGACTGGTGCCATTATATCTGATTGCACATTTAACTATTATCACATTAAAAATATTCTATCTGTATTCAATACATAAATAACTGAGCTTTAGATATTTTCCAAGATTAATTATCCAGTAATAGTTGGCAATAGAGCCTAAATATGTTTGAATCTATATTCTATGTTCTTTCTACTTCCAAAGTTTCAATGATGTGCTGGTAAATATTTCACATATAGGTAGGGTTGGGAAGACCTGGTTTGTACCATTTGCTAACTTTCATGGCATAAATATTCTTGCTTTGACTCATTTCAATCTGCCAACATCATCTCAATGAAGATGGAGTTGAAAAAATGTAATTATTGGTGGCTAGTAACAACCATCTCCAGAACACTACTGCACAAAATGATTTTCTTATGGGCAGTTATAATATCCAGACAGTTTCATTGAGAAGAGATCAACTGTTCAAACTGGTAATGCTGAGTCAAGACAAAGAAATTACATTCCAAGAGTTTGAAAAGGGAAACAGTAGACAGAAAAGGTGAAATCAAGAATTCCCAGTGATTAAATACCAGGAGGGGAACAAGAGATTAAAAATGAAATTTATAAAACTTTGTGTTATTGTAGCACATATTTTTCCATGTCTCATTATGAGATCTTTAAGTATTATGTTAATTATATACCCCAAAGAACATGATTTTAAATTGAAAAACAAATGCTGGAAACAACTCAAATGCTATCAGTGGCAGAATATATATCTATATATACTATGTAGATATAGATATATATTAAATATATATATAGCATATGTAAATATATAGAGGAAACATATATATATATTATATATACATGTATATATATATAATATATATATAGTATATATATAGTAAAATGCTTTTGTAATATGATATTATAGAGCAGTGAAGAAAAAGAAAATTACTGCTGCCCAAAATAAGCACAGAAGAACTTCTGGTATATTAATGTGGCTTGACAACAAAATGAACACAGAGAGATATAAACAAGAGGATTCTATTTAAGTAAACAGTCATTAAAAGCAAGCAAAACTAGAGCACCTGGGTGTCTCAGTTATTAAGCATCAGATTTTTTATTTCAACTCAGGTCATGATCTCACAGTTCATGGGTTCAAGTCCACACTGATAGCATGGAGCCTACTTAGGATTCTCTCTCTCTCTCTCTCTCTCTCTCTCTCTCTCAAAATTAATTTAGAGAAAGAAAGAAATAAGAAAGGAAAAAATACAGAAATATAGAAAGAAAGAGAAGAAAGAAGGAAGGAAGGATGGAAGGAAGGAAGGAAGATGAAATAAATAAAGAAATTAAGCAAAACTAAATATATTATTTAGCAATGTATGCACAGATTGTAAATGCCATTACCAGAAGTTGAAGGAATGATTAACAATAAATTGTGAGTAGTGGCTTTCTGTAAGAACAGAGAAGGGGAATCAAAGTTGGCTGCTGTTAAAAGGTATGTTTCCATAGTTCAGTTCTGTTTCTTGACTGAAGGTCTGGTTATAACGTTATTGAATTTTAGTACCTCTTAAACCTTGCTTATGTGTTCACACATGTTCTATGAGTACGATAGTTTCAGGAATATTTTGAAATTTCAATAAGAAGTCTAGTCATAATTTATAGAAAGGACACGTAACAAATTTTAAACTATTACCTCTGCTTGTGATATATGCAGTGTATTGATATGCAAACATGAGTGGGTATAGTGCTATATAAGACTCTTGAGGACTTTGTTTTGCTCACTTCTCTGTACTTAGTGATGAAAATAGTCAAACCACATAAAAAAGCACCTAATTATTGTCAAGCCTGAACATGTTCACACTTAACTACTTGATCAAAATAGTTGGCATAAAAATGTATTGATGCAAAATTGAAATAAGAGCAATCAAGTTTAAAAATAAGTCAAATTCAAAACAAAAAAGAAAAAACCACAGGAGCTCAAAAAACAGAATGATTTGAGATAAAAAGAGAATGTAAACATTCTAGTGAAAATGAAAATATTTGGGAAATTTAGGAATTCATTTATATTAAAAACATGTAGTAGGGTAGAGCTAGGAAAATATTGGAATATATGCTGAGATATGTTAAATTCAACAACAGATGTCGGTATACTAAAAATATGCCTCTAAGATGGTAGCTTCATAAAAATCATATACAATTATATAAAATCTAAAGTAGTGGAAACATAAATCAAGAAGAAAAAAATAAAATCCTCAACATCAGTGTGCATAACAAAGACGACTCATACTATAACAAATGATTTGAAATAGCAGAACTGGATAAAAAGTATGCATTCGCAGCTTCATTGGCTAGTACAATTAACAAGCATTAATATTTATTATGATTATACATCAGATTTTGACGTTATGCAATGTAAAGAGAGCTCAAATTTTAAGACCTAACTTTTTTTTACAGAAAAAAAAGAAACTTTAATACCAAACTTAATTTATATATTTTGACTGAATGGTATTAAGTAGGTATGAGAGTGTATACAAACGGATTTTCAGGAAGGCTAAAGATAATATGGACTTGTTTATTTAACAATTTATATGATATTTTTCTCATTAAATATTATTGTATATAAATGTCACCCAGCACTTTACCAAATATTATCACTAAAGCATTTTCAACCTCCTTTTTCTTTATACATATTTAAACATTATTTTAATCATAGAATAATAGGTTGTGGGACTTGCTTTATAAATGCAATATTATAAATGAAGCATTTTTATGAGTATCTTTGGGAAAACCATTTCCCTTCCTAAGAGTATATCCTCTGCATAAATCTTCAATGCAAAATTATATTTTCAAGGATCTGCAAATCTTTAGACCCTGTTACTTATTGCTGACTCAAAATATTTTTTACCGATTTTTCATATAGATATATGAATGGTTTGTTTTAAACCTTATTAAATTGAACTAAGTGTTACCTTCTTAATATGTGTTTGTTACACACTGCACTGCAGACTGATTTGCAAACTTATTTCCAGAGATATAAAAAAAAAAACACTTTCAAAAGTGTGCTGACTGATTGAGATTTGGATGTCCTCTATTATGCATTATTTCCTTATGTTCTTTTCCTAATTTGTTTGTGCTTATATCTTTTATAAGCTCTACACAACAAAGAAGCTGACTAGTTTACCTAACATGTTTATAGAGGGAAATAGGAAAGAGTAAGAGTGACCATTTTAATAAATAGACTAGGTATATTGCTTTTTAGTTACTAATTAATTAAACCAGTTCCATAGAATAAATAATCCTTCTTACGTCCATTAATTTAGAGTGCAGGAAAATGCCATTAAGTGTAATGTTCTAAGAATAATATAGAAGTTAGGAAGTTAGGCCACTATTATGTTTTTCAAATGACAAAAGACATTGGACAATAGAGGGTAGTAGAACAGAAATGAAGACAGGGGAGTAAGTCCTTTAAAAATTACCAAAAGTCTCTATCAAACTCTTCTAAACACCAAGGACAACATATGATAAAAGGATCACTTGTGCCAATAAAATAAAGATCATAAAATAAATATCATTCCTAATGTGTGCATTCCAGTGCTATATTACTGCCTCTAATTTTTAACCATGTTCTTTCAAAAGAGAAGGAAAGACACTAGGAAAGAAAGGGTATGTTGAGTAAAGCCACATTGGAGTTGTAGCTGATCGCCAAGTCAGAATTTTGCCAAGTCAGAATTTCATGCAATCTATAAAAATGGTCTTACCTAAAATCCTGGTGAAACGAATTTAAAAAAATAAGTTACGTTATATTATACTGTATGATACAAAAATAGATTTGAGGTGTTATTATGAGCCTGCTGTCATTACTAAATATATCCTGATATTATTTATTTGTTACCATTTAAGTTATTTAATAAATTAATCATTAAATAGCCTGATATCATGGTATACTTTCTAAAAAAATACATGCACAATACTCTATAATAGTATTGGTAGCTATAGTTAAGCTCAAGGAGACATCTAAACAGTATATACACTTCAATGAGTAGATAAAAATTTCTTATTTATAGTAGTTTCATTTATTAAAGTAAATGATGGACATATAATTGGATAATATTCATAGACTCTTACAGTTTTTAAATTATTTTAAATTTTTTGCTAATTCTCCAATTTGTATTTTTAATTACATCAGCTATATTAACACTAACTCTTAATTTTGTACATTAAGATTTTTGGAATCTTCTTTCTAAAGCTATATCATGAGAATTTGTTTTCAGGTGAATAAAGATACCTAAATTATGCATAATTACCTTAATCATCTATTGAAAGTTTAATATTTCAACGTCTCTCTAGATCTACCAAGTAGTATCTACGTTTTTCATTGTACTCCCATGGATTAATATTCAAACAATCAAGCAACAGCTCATATTTTCCTGAGTAGTGGAAATCATCAGTTTCTTATAAACTGAAATTAGAAGGGAGTTTTGAAATATGAATTATTTCAATTTCAGTTTGTGTATGTTTGTGTTTCCAAATAGCTGTTTCTGAGACTTGTGAATCACTGGATGAACCAAGGAAATTATTTTGTGGTGTCCCAGGAAATTATATCCTCCTTCCTGTTACATTTTGTGGAAAAAAAACAGAAGGAGAAACAAAATAAAGGGAAAGTAATGCTATCCAAAAAAACTAAGTTACCTGATAAAGAGCCAAATTCTTCTGCTAACTGAACCCAACAATTACAATAACCACCTGTTTACTGGTGACGTTGGAGTTGAGCCCCCCAATATGAAGGATGCACCCTGGTTATATTGATGTAGGAAAGAATTTCTGCTTCAGGCAAAAGCCTTGAGCTCAAAGAGAACCCTGCAGAATTGAGAAAGCAATTATTTCCTCTCAAAGGAACTGATAATATTAAAATTTGTCATGTACATTGAGGAGAGGGAATGATTAAAATGATACACAGAGGTCAGGAGTGCTCCAAAAATGAAACATTCCCTACTTGAGAAAAACAAGTTGATGTGAGCATCCCCCTAACAAAACATATAAACTTATACATGAACACTACTTGACATGAATATATTCAGTTTGTATTAAAACTTAAAAATATACCACTGTAAAACCAGTGTTCCATTAAAAGGTTGGAGTAATAATTAGCTTAACCAGTCCCCCCATAATATGGTGATTTTGGAAGATAACCTGTTGTCAACTGTATTTATTTCTTTCTTTCAGCAAGTGTTTTCTAGTTATACAGTAATTTTTGGCAGAGACATTTACTTAATGTGCCTTACATTCACATTTTTTCTCTGCCTAGGTAGACGCTCTAGTGCAACAAAGTTAATTTTTCCCCAAAATAATGAAGCAGCTTGGAATTATGCACTCTTCAATTTCATAATCCTTTAAATCTAAGGCCATTATATTTTTTATCTCTTTTTAAGATACTGCTTATGTATTCCTTTGAGAAAGCATCTCGATTCTCACTTCAGTTATTTATGATTTAAATTTGCATACTGTCTTTCTTCTGAAAAGCTTATGGCATTGAATAAAAACACTTTCAACTTTCATTAAACATCTGTCACAATCCAATGCTTAAAAAAAGCAGCAGGGAAGCTTTACAATAACTAAAGAAATATGAAGAGAGAAAGAAAATAATAAATAAGAAGAAGAAATTTATTGTACCTTCAGTCAAAGCGCTCTGCTCCAGCTGCAAAAAAAAAAAAAAAAAAAAAATCTATTTTAACCTTAAATGTGTTAATGGCACATAATCCATTCTCTAGATGAGTAGTTGATTTCTATTTCTAGTCCACATAATATGCAACCTCTTACCTCAGCAGATTTGTTGAATCTTTTGTTTAAAATGCTCACCCATTTGCATTCCCAGATTCATCTGTTGAGAATTTGCCATTCACTGTTCAGTATTTAGAAAAAGAAATATCAGTTGGTTAGGCAGGCAAGTGGCAATATAGTATTTGAATCTCTATGAATACCTCTACTAACAAAGATTGCCCTGGGTAACACAATGAGATACCTATAAATAACAATTACACAAAGTTGAGTAAAAAGTATTCATCAAAAGCAAGTAGACATGTGGTAACAATAAGTATTTGGGAGAAACAGGAGGAAAGCTTAAGAGAATCTACATTTCTAACAGCAAGAGAAATCTAAAACATTATTGTTACTAAGTTGTTGCTACTGAACTGAGGGGTCACAACTTCAATGGAAGTTTCACCAAAATAATATGAGAACACAGACAAAACTAGCAAAGAGTTTAGCAAGCTCCCTTTTACAGGAAAATATAAGAGGACGGTGGAAGGGCCAAAATGCCAACATGTTCTGTAATGAAGGAACTCTCAAATTAATCAAATGAAGTCCTTTCCAGAATAGAAATCAGCACTGAGAAGAAATTTAGACTAGAAGTTATATTGAAAAGTACAAGAACATCAGTCAAAAAGAAGAGACACTTATTATAAGGTACAAAAGAATAATGAGCAGGATAAGAGGCAATAAAGGCCTTAATAGAAACACATACTTAAAAACATATACAAGATTTAAGCTAATAATAAAAAAAATAACTAAACTTAAAATGTAATTGGGGTATAAATAGAACATCATCAATTAGAATTCGAAACATTGAGAAATCGGGTATTTACAAAAGGTAAAACTTAGAGGAAGCTGATACTATGCAGAAAAGTGTTAAAAATGACAAAAATACATATTTTGATATTGAAGATTAACCTAGAAGACACAAATGAGTGAATAAATGTCACAAATAGCATTATGAAATAAATAGAAGATGGAAATCATAAAACAATAAAATAAAGAAGATATAGAGAAAAGAATTTTAAAATGTGAAAAGGTGATAGAGAAGATAAGCAATAAAGGTCCAACATACAGATAACTGAAGTCTCCATGGGGCATTGGGGGAGGAATCAAAGCACTGGAAGAAAGCAAATTGTAAAATTTATAATTAATGCATAAACTCTACACTAAAATGTGACTTGAACATATACATTAGGATATCATAACACATAACCAGGAAAAATGTCCCCGGATAGCCAATATCAAAATATACTCTAGTAATACTGTTAAATGTCGAAATAAAACTTGAGAGAGAGAGAAAAAATATCACTTACAAGGGGAAGAAAATTGTATTAGCATCAGATTTTTCTAGAACAACACTTTATGCCAGGAATAACAGAGTAACATGGTAGCCTGAACAGAGGAAGCCAATGTAGACATGAGTTTTATATTCAAGCAAATTGGTCTGCATGTGTAATGGCTATAGACACACTGCCACACACGTGTGAGATTTTTCAGGATGTTTTTCTCATGAGTGCTTTTTTAGAAATCAATTTATGAGTGGGCTTGTAAACAGACAAGTAAAATGAATAATTATCAGCATAAGACTTGTGCTTAACAGTGGATATAAATTTATATGTAGAACTCGGTTGATGGACCTAACAAAGACGTTGTATAATGTTATGGTGATATGTTTTGACAATATTGATAGTAAAATAACAAGTTGATAGAAAGTGTAAAGAACATATGAAAAATAAACTTGATGTTTCCCTATGTTTACTGAAAAAATATTTTAGCTCAAATTTTGATGATATGGGTCAAGAAGGAAACATGTAAAAATGTTTATAATGTTCAATGTAGAGAATCATTAGTTGTACAAAAAGAGGAAGATGAAGATTGGAAAGATTTTATCAGCATACTAACACAAATAATCTTTAAGACAAAAATGCAAGATTTCCTGAATGTTAATATATATATGGGAGAGAGACAGAAAGGGAAGATGATCAGATCACATAATACAAATCTCTGTGTCTTCTCTCCTTCTTGTTTCTCTCTCTGATAGATTTGAATTGAATGTTTATCTGGTTAGTTATTACAAGAAAAAACAATTTGTCTAACAAAAAACCCAGCACGACACTGCAAACCACAGAACCTTAAAGATATTTCCAAGAGGTTAAAAGAGGAAAAGGAACATATAGTTACTAGGAAAATTCAAGTTAAAAAATGGAAGAATCAGTATCATAATATTTGACAGTTTAAACTCAAAAAAGGTAAAAACAAGGAAGCATGTTATAATGCTAATATTTACAATTATAAAATTAAGTAAAATATAATTACTATTTACACATATAGAAACATAGCAAAACTTTCATGAACAGAGACAGCAAAATTTACAAGGAGAAACTGAAATCTATTGATATACAAGAGATTTTAAATTCCCTTTCAAATTTAATACAGATCAAGTGGATAAAAGATAACTATATAGAAGATCTAGGTTCTTAGGATCAGAGCTTATATCTTTAATTTTAAAACTTTCTTGCACTCTAGTGTAAGTGAACAAACACATAGCATTCCTCATAAGCATTGCTTGTGCTGTATCTCACATCTTTTGATATGTCCTTTTATTATTATACAGTATAAATATAACTTTATTTCACTATTGAACCATTTATTTGTCCCTGTATGAGTTTAAAATATTTAGAGATTTTAGAAATATTTTACTAATTCCTAATTTAATTCCTTTGTGATAAGAGAACATACTTTGTAGAATTCAATCCTTGTAAATGGAGTGGTAGTTTTGTATGACTCAGGATATGTATGATCTGTGTTGCAGACCAGGATATGCAGACCTCTTGTGCTGCAAAATGTTTCATGATAGGGGCCCCTGGGTGGCTCAGTGGGTTAAACATCGGGCTTTTGCTCAGGTCATGACCTTGCGGTCTGAGTTAAAGCCCCGGATCAGGCCCTGTGCTGACAGCTCAGAGCCTGCAGCAATCTTTGGATTCAGTGTCTTCCTCGCTCTCTGCCCCTCCCCCCCATGCTCTCTCGCTCTCTCCTTCTGTCTCTTGGAAATAAACATTAAAAAAATGTTTTAAATGTTTTATGATAAATATAGATCTATGCAAAAATATAAAATTATATACTGAATATAAATATATATGTAAAATTGTATAGTAAAACAAAGAACA
>NW_027532015.1:10605553-10847729 GCF_008692635.1 Crocuta crocuta
ATATAATAATTAATATAATTATATAAACATATAATATAGAATATGTAAATGTATACATACATGTTTAAAGTTGGGTCTTTTTAAAATAATTTCAGCCTTTATTTAGAGTATTTACTTCAGTTATGTTTAATGCAATTATATACTGTGATTATATGCAATTATATACTATGATTATATAATATGATTGCATTTACATTTTACCTCCTGCCTCTATTTTGTTGTTGTTCCATCTGTTCTTTGCTTTATTGTTACCACTTTATGACATTTTAATGTTATTAATTGAGAATTGTTTTAGTATTTCATTTTATCTTCCTCATTGCCATTTTACTTCTACTTTTTTATATATTACTTTAGTTCTTTCTCTAAGAAGTAAAATAATGATGATTATCTTATCCTATTCTAAGTTAATATTATATTGATTTATAGGTATTTTAAGGACTTTAATAATTGTACTCAATTCTACCCAAATCTTCGGGTTTTGTTTCCATATACTTTTCTTCTCTCAGTATATTATTCTATCAATATATGTATCTAATATGAAATGCAAAACATATTTTAGTTTTATTTTAATCAGTTAAAATACATAATATTTTATTTACTTACATGTTTTTCTCTATCCCAGCACTCTTGGATCCTTTAGATCCAGTTTCCACCTGGTATCAATTTTCTTCAATCTAAAAAGCTTATTTATCATTTTCAAAGTTATTTTCTGCTAATTCCAAAATGTCAGTTTGCCTTTTTTTTCTTAGTCATGTTTTCTTTTGATCATGGTCAGATTGTCCTGCTTATGCAAATAATTTATAATTTTTGATATGAATAGTGATTTTTTATTGAAAGACAGATACTTTATATAAAGTATTATTAAGCTCTGGATGATGAGAAGATTGATTGTATCCTCCAGGGGACACTCTTTGGATATAACCCTGCATGGTCCTAACTAGTCCTGAGTTCCATTTATTTCTCACTTTAATATCATAAACTTCTTAAATCTATCTTGCCTTCCCTTCAGCTTAGTAGTACTATTTAGCATGGTCCCCCAATAATAAAGGTGATCAAATGACTTGAGAGGAAAAACTTCATATAAAATATCTAGTTGAGCTAATCAAACTTACCCAACAATATGTAAAGTAAAATGAGGAGGTTTAAATTTCAGTCTTCCAGGGTAAAGATATCACCTAGCTTAGTGTAAGGTAGTGATGGTGGAAATGAACAATACATTTGGTTGCAGCTTGTTAGAGGATTTGATCCTGGGTGAGCATGGTTAATGAAGAGAGAAGCATAAAGGATGACTTTCAGCCTCCTGATATATATATATATATATCGTTCCAAAAGGAATTTTGAGCTGGAGATACATGGTGATGCAATGGACTAGAGAGAGAGAGAATAAGAGCAAAACAAAAGGACCTTGGGACAAGGCTTAAGGAATTTGAATATTGAAGGACATGTGAAAGGAAAGAGCCTTCAGAAAAGCAGTACTGTGCCATTGAAATCAAAACCAACACTTCTTTCTTTTTTTAAATATAATTTATTGTCTATTCAATTTCCATACAACACCCAGTGCTGATCTCAACAAGTGCCCTCCTCAATGCCCAGCACCCACTTTCCCTTCTCCTCCACACCCATCAATCCTCAGTTTGTTCTCTATACTTAAGACTCTTATGATATGCCTTCCTTCCCTGTTTGTAACTCTTTTTCCTTTTCCCCTCCCCCATCGTCTTCTGTTAAGTTTCTCAAGATCCACATATGAGTGAAAACATATGGTATCTGTCTTTCTCTAACTGACTTATTTAAGTTAGCATAATAACCTCCACTTCCATCCACGTTGCTGCAAATGGCCAAATTTCATTCTTTCTTATTGCCCACTATACATAGTGTTGGAAGTCCTAGCATCAATAATCAGACAACAAAATGAAATAAAAGGCATCAAAATTGGCAAAGAAGTCAAACTTCACTTTTCACAGATGACATAATACTGTACATGGAAACCCTGAGAGACTCCACCAAAAGTCTGCTAGAACTGATACAGGAATTCAGCAGTCACAGGGTACAAGGTCAATATACAGAAATCGGTTGCATTTTTATACATCAATAATGAAGCAACAGAAAGAGAAATAAAAAAAACTGATCTCATGTACAAATTGCACCAAGAACCATAAAATACCTAGGATTAAACCTAACCAAAAGTGTAGAAGATCTGTATGCTGAAAACTATAGAGAGTTTATGAAGGAAATTGAAGAAGTCACAACAAAATGGAAAAACATTCCATGCTCTTGGATTGGAAGAATAAATATTGTGAAAATGTCAATACTACCCAAAACAATCATACATTAAATGCAATCCCAATCAAAATTGCACCAGCATTTTCTCAAAGCTAGAACAAACAATCCTAAAATTTGTATAGAACCACAAAAGACCTTGAATAGCCAAAGTAATATTGAAGAAGAAAACCAAAATGTGAGGCATCACAATCCCAGCCTCTACTACAAAGCTATAATCATTAAGACAGTATGGTACTGGCACAAAAACAGACACATAAACCAATGGAATAGAATAGAGAACCCAGAATTGGACCCACAAATGTATGGCCAACTAATCTTTGACAAAGCAGGAAAGAGTATTCAATGGAAAAAAAGCCTCTTTAATAAATGGTGCTGGAGAACGGGACAGTAACATGCAGAAGAATGAAACTAGATCACTGTCTCACATCATACACAAAAATAAACTCAAAATGGAAGAAAGGCCTGAATGTGAGACAGGAAACCATCAAAACCCTAGAGGAGAAAGTAGGAAACAACCTCTTTGATCCCAGCCGCAGCAATTTCTTACTAGACACATCTCCAAAGACAAGGGAATTAAAATAAAAAATGAACTATTGGGACCTCACCAAGACAAGAAGCTTATGGACTGCAAAGGAAACAATCAACAAAACTAAAAGGCAAACTACAGAATGGGAAAAGGTATTTGCAAATGACATACTGAATAAAGAGCTAGTATCCAAGATCTATAAAGAGCTTACCAACTCCACACCCAAAAAACAAATAATCCAGTGAAGAAATGGGCAGATGACATCAATAGACACTTTCCCAAAGACATCCAGATGGCCAACAGACACATGAAATGATGCTTAACATCACTCATCATCAGAGGAGGAAAAATCAAAGCCACACTGATTTATCACCTCATGCTGGGCAGAGTGGCAAAAATGAACAAATCAGGAGACTCTAGATGCTGGCGAGGATGTGGAGAAAGGGGAACCCTCTTGCACTGTTGGTGGGAATGCAAAGTGGTACAGCTTCTCTGGCAAACAGTGTGGAGGTTCCTCAAAAAATTAAAAATAAAACTACCCTATGACCCAGCAATAGCACTGCGAGGAATTTACCCGAGGGATACAGGAGTGCTGCTGCATAAGGGCACATGTATCCCAATGTTTATAGCAGCACTTTCAACAATAGCCAAATTATGGAAAGAGCCTAAATGTCCATCAACTGACAAATGGATAAAGAAGATGTGGTTTATATATACAATGGAAGACCGGCACTTATTTCACAATAGGGGATGTTGATGCCCAATGCTGCTGAGACATTTTGTGTATTTTTACTTAATTGTTTATAAGAAAAAGTACTCTCCTGTCTACAGCATGATTATTGGGAGAAACAGTGAGATACATGTGTAAGTTGGATTTCTAACCCATCATGTGCAATATAATAAATGTTTACTATTAGTTTAAGGATAAGGCAGGGAAGCTACATTGGACCCTCTTCATTGTTGCAACAATGTGGAAGATAGAGCACATGAGACCCAGAATAATACCTCTAGTCCACCAGCATTCTATGTAAAAAACAATTCAAGTGTATGAATTATTGATTGAGATATGGATTGAGATTTGGAAGAGATATTAAGAGATTGGTTTGGATTGGAGGATAAAGAAATGGGGTGGAGGAATCTAAGATGATCTTCAGGTTTCTGTTTAGGGAAGTATAATAGAGATTGAAAGGTTATTAACATTGCAGAAATAGAAAAAGAAAAGATTCTTACTATACAAGGCACTGCCAGCAATTCAAAAACATAGAGGTAAACAGGTAAAGGAAATTACCTTTACAATGAATTTCTAAGCTAGGCATTAATCCTACACTCCAGAATACTGGGCAAGTGTACAAATAATCGGGTGTCGAGTACAATCTGGGGGAAAGGACATCAGCAGACACTCTGTTTTATCTAGTTTGCTAATCATGAAATATGGAAAGCTTTATGATAGTGGAAGGACTAGAAAAATGTGTGTATGTAACAAATCACTTTCCTATGTCATGTATACATCTACACATTACATTGCCACTTCTCACTAGTTACAAATTTGTCTATATAGCACAGAAAGAAATTAATAACACTGAATTCTATTTCTAAGCAAAAGCATTTAGAAAACATGAGCAGCAAAATAACTGATACATCTGCAGTGCAGTATTTTCCCCTTGCAATTTGCCTATCTTGATGAAATTTCTTTCCTATGTTTATATTAATTCATTCTTATGCCTCATGGCAAAAAAAAGTGCTAATAAAACAGTATCACATATAATATTTGAACTTACTTGAAAATACTTTTCTGGAGGCTGTGTTGACATATTGAGATTCATTTTATCCAAAATCTAGTATTGTGTTTTAAAAATAAAATCAAAGCTATGCTCCTGTATCAAATTATCTTTTGTCTACAAGGACAATATAATTTTAATTACTTTTACTCTTTTGTCTTCTGTTGCTGGCCAAAGCAGAAATGTAACTCTTATTTTTACAAAAGCACATAAAATAGAAAATATGATTGATAGTTATTCAATTATTATTATATAGGAAATAGTTGCTTATTAAATCCAGTGAGGGGATGCATTTTGATTTCTCTTGTGTATATGTCATTTTACCTAGTTATTGGCTTTTTTCCCACAGATTCATTTATATGCATTTTTATTTTCTATCATTGACTTTTCATACTTGAGGCCTTATGCTAGTGGATATATACACATGCTCACACAAACATAAACATTCATGGAATAGGGGCTGATATGGAACCTTAAAGAAATAAAGGTGTTTTCTTTTTTTTTTTTAATTTTTTTTTAATGTTTTATTTATTTCTGAGAAAGAGAGAGAGGGAGAGAGAGAGACAGCGTGAGCACGGGACGGTCAGAGGGAGAAGGAGTCACAGACTGAAACAGTCTCCAAGTTCTGAGCTGGCTGTCAGCACAGAGCCCGACGCGGGGCTCGAACCCACGAACCGCGAGATCATGACCAAGGCGAAAGTCGGACGCCTAACCGACTAAGCCACCCAGGTGCCCCAATAAAGGTGTTATCAATAGGGATTATGTGAGGTTCGTTTTTGTTTGTATTTTTATCAAGAAAAAAAAATGTGTTAGTACACTTATCATAAAGTAGCCAAATAATTAAGCCTTAAAAAAAGGACTTTTTTCTTTGCCATTAGCAATACATATTTTTTAAAAATTCAAAATTGAAACATGTTATGTGTCCCAAATTTCTTTTTTTTTCAAGTAAAAGAGGTCAAGAATGTATGGAAAATTCTAATAGCAAAATTACATTAGTTATATTTTAAAGTGTTTGTAATAACTAGCAACTGATAGGTTGAGAAGAACTCTGTAAAAATATTTTAGCAATAAAAACATATTTTTCCTGTGTTTTATGATCATGAATAGTTCATAACACTTAACAATAATAAATGGGCCCTGCATTTTTATTTAATTCTTTCATTGCTTTCTCCTTACCACTATTTATGTTGATTTAAAATTGTTGTTTATTTACCAGAGTTCCTTTAAAAATACACCAATAGTTGATGACTTGTATGTTTGTGAGACTCTGGTGGTTCTAATTAGAGTAAAAATGATTTTCATAAATTCTTAAAATTTTTAATGCTTATTTATTTTTGAGAGAGACAGAGAAAGAGAGAGGGAGGAAAGGGCAGAGAGAGATGGAGACACAGAATCTGAAGCAGACTCCAGGGGTTCAAACCTAAGAACCACCAGATCATGACATGAGCCAAAGTCAGGTGCATAACTGACTGAGCCACCCAGACACCTTTTTCATAAATTCTTTGTAAGAATAGTCACTCTGTCAAAATATTATTTGTACCACTTGATTTTCCTGTATATATGAAATGTGTCTGTTTAAGGTGATTTAAAACACTATGATCTAACCCAGAAGATTAAAGGATCCTTGACTCCAATTAGTAATGTGCTTGTGGACATTATTTTTAAGAGTTATCAATATGCTGTTAATGAAAAGGGGCTTGTTGGAGTTTATTGAATTAATCATAAATTGTACAGTTCTCCCTTTAGCAATGCGAGAGGATTACACTTTCCCTTGGAGTTGGTACAGTGCTCCAATTGGCCAACATGAATGGAAGTGTCATTTGTTGCTTGCAGGTACAGGCATTTAATTGTCATTGCAAACCATTTTAGTGATCTCTTCTCCCTGTACAGTTAATCATGGAAATCTGTTCACTAAATAAACATAAAGGACAAATACCCTTAATTAATTTCACTGGGCATATAGTGAAATAGAACACTGAGGCAAAATCATTGAGATTGGATGGTTTTAGTTATTGCAGATAATAGTGCTATCCTGAATGACACAAAAGCTTAACAGGAAATAGTAACATATTAACTCTGCTTTTTCTGGTGAAACAACTTCTGAGACTTAGCAAATTTTAATAATCACAAAGATTATGATTGGTAATCAAGCAACACAATCATATTTGAGTTGGTTCAACTTAGACATTTTTAAATTATATATGTGGCAGGTTAGAGAACTACATATTTAACTGAATATGAGATAGTCATTGTATTAATAATAAAGCCTGACCTATGAGAAATTTCAAATGCTACATATATATAATAAAATATATACATATATAATAAAAATAAAAACATATATATGTAATGTAATATATATAATATAAATATAAATACATAAAAATATTATATATATATATAAAATAAAGAATCCACCAAAATGTTATATTTCAAAAGGACTTTGGCTTACAGGCTGTACCATATGTTTTATAAAAATTTTTCTGTGCTGAGTATAGTTTTCCTATGGATAGACTTATTCTTTGCTTGGATATGAAGAGTACCAAAAAACATACCACTTTTTGAAAACTAAAATTATAAAGGATATTGGGTCTCTAATTTTTTAAAAGTAAGATGATTATTTATTACGGATGGTATATTGCCAATTTATGTATGTTACATAGGCATAGATTTTAATAAAACCCCTTTAAAATCACCCCAGTTCAAACAATAAATCATAGTCACTCTACTGAACTATATGTGCCTGTATGAAGTTCATTATAGCAAGTGAAATGAATGCTGAGATTTGCAAAGATTAATTAAAATTAGATATGCACACCACATTCATACCCCAACCATAATATAATTTCTATGCGGGCATGGCCTTAACACTCTATCACTGGCACCTATTATGACATCTAATAACTAATCAGCACTCAAAAATATGTATTAAGTGGACTTGTGGATGATGACACTACATTGGATGACTAATGTATTAATGGCAGACTTAGGGTTCAAAAAGATTGTAATAATGGAAAGCAGTCATCTAAGACTAAAATCATACATGAATGGAAATTCTGGATTTTCTTTCAAAAATTGTTTTTCAAAAACATGTCAAAAGATGTTTTTATATATAACAAAATAGAGAAAATTTTAAGATTTTCAGAACATTTACTTATTAACTTCTTCAAAAAAAAGTAGTGATTTTGAGACAGTGAAAGAAAATAGGGTGATTTGTTTTATAACTTGCATAATATTAAGTTGTATTAACCAGGAAGGAAAAATCCTGCTGTATTCTCAGTGAAGGCACATAGCTGCTTTATTGTTTAGCTTAGGGGTTTAATGATTTAGAAGAAGAGAGCCTCTGAGTTTGTAGGCGATATTTTTAAGCCAGCTCAGCATTTGCTGAGGGAATTGGGACTGTTTAGAATGGAGAAGAGAATACTTACCAGGTTATAATAATTGTTTGCAAATATTTGGAATACTGTAATATATAGAAGAATGTTCATATTTTGTTTATCTCCAGAGGGCATAACTAAGACTAAACCAATAAGTGAAAGTTTGGAGGCACTATGTCAGAAGATTTTGTAAGAAATTAGAACTGTTTAACAGTGTAATAAGCTACTTCAGAAAGCATGGAATGCCATATGTTAGACATGTCCATCTTTCAGGGATAAACATTATTTCTCCCTTGGTAGTCTAGTTGGACATTTAAAACTTTTACAACCTTCAAATTCCATGTATTTATTATATCTCTATATCATACTGAGAAGTACTGGTTGAATGACTAAAGAATGTACTCAAGTGATTAAAATAAGAATTAGAATGCCTAGGCCATTCAAACCCAAGAGTACAGTCAATGTATTAATGGAATAACTACAATTATGACAGAATTTTCTATCCTCTAATCTCCAGCAGAATAGCTGGAATGCCAGAACCTCAATGTTTATCTTACTCCAGCAGGATCATGAGGAGTGGCTCACAACTTTTCTTTGAGGGCCATTAAGCCTCTGTCTTTTCTCATCTGTCACAATGATGTCACAACAATAATATCATTTCTTTCAAATTAGTAGAGAGTTGGGTGCTCCTTTCTATTATTTGTCTTGCGCAGTTATTTTTTTTAGGCAAAGTATTTTCCCACTATTTTGTGAAAACTTTCTCACCAGCATCATTTCGCTCCCATAGAAATCAAAGTTTAATGGTGACACCAGGATATTTGGATGTTATACTGAGTGGGAATGACATTCTTTCATATTTTCTTTCCTTTTTTTTTAAATCAATATAACAAGACCCTTGGCTTTGCAAGTTTTTTTTTCATAAGATTCACAGTGCTTTTGTGTTCTAGTTCTTAAACTAACTTGCTCTTTCAGTTGAAAACATTATTCTCTAATTCAGAAATTAGCATGTTTCCTTCAAGGATTGTTTGCAAGACAATGAAAGTAACATTAACTTAAAGAAAACACTTCCATTCCCAGTGATTTTTTTTTTCCTTCTGCACTCAATTCAAGAAGGGAGAAAATATTTTTCCGCTCATTGGCTTCAACTTTTTATTCTATCTGTCCCTATTTTTTCCATAGAAGTTTTTTTCTATCTATTCAGTAAATACTGAAGAAGATACCTATTATCTTCTCTGTCCAGCACCCTCCTTTCTCTTCACAGGAACTGCCCACACCTGGAACCATATCCACCAATTTACAGGGGGACTAGTAGAGTGGAGGGCAGGATTGCAGTCATGCCTGACTGAAGATGAATCTGTCTTTTTTTTTTTTTTTTGGAGACCAGTTTATAATGAGAAAAGGGAGAAGAGAGGAAAGAAATGAAACAAGAGAGGCGAGTGTACTAAGGGGTTCAAGTTCCTCATTCTAGTTATTTCCAAGGTCCGAGGACATTCCTGCTACACATAATTTTAAATTCAAGAGTTCTAACCTATCTTAGATTCCATGAGATAGTAAATGTCTTTTTTTTTTTTTTACCAATGCTGGGGTGAGTGAGATCTCTGGTTACTGAAAACCAACAGATTAATGACTAACATGAAAAATGCATGTTCATGGTTAGAACTTCAACTATCTAACTTTCATGGGTATCTCTTCAAGTATTATTTAACCTTAAATTATAGCTTTGTCAGAGTCCCTTGCTGTATTTTATTATATTTTGTTTTAATTTTCTTTTGAAACATATATTTGGAGCCAAAACTTTGACCTCCACTTTCCTTTTATCAGATTAATTTAACACCAATAGTAAGCAAGTTAAGAAGAACCTAGAACTAAGGCTGAGTCTCATTGCCTCCTTCATTAATTTTTACTGGTTCTAACTTTCTTGACTATATTTAAGTCTTAGTACAGAGCGATGTTAGAAAACAGAAGTCAGGGGCGCCTGGGTGGCTTAGTCGGTTAAGCGTCCGACTTTCGCTTAGGTCATGATCTCACGGTTCGTGGGTTCGAGCCCCGCGTCGGGCTCTGTGCTGACTGCCAGCTCAGAGCCTGGAGCCTGTTTCAGTCTGTGACTCCCTCTCTCTCTGACCCTCCCCTGCTCACACACTCTCTCTCTCCCTCTCCTAGAAATAAATAAAAACATTAAAAAAAAAAAAGAAAACAGAAGTCAGAAGACAATCAGGGTCTTCACTTTTGGTATGTTAATATTAGCAAAGAAAAGAGATTCACATTGCTGTCCAAATTTGTGAAGATTGGCATATTGTAAGGTTCTGCTCATATAATTCCTAAATAGGAACAGAAAGACATACCACCGTATCTTGTGGGAGGCCTTATTCATTGGTTTTTACCTGTTGGCACAGTCAACTGTGAGTATCTGGAAGTATCTTAAGTTGGTTTCACCAGGGGTGAAGCCAACAAATGTCAAATGCAGGAACATAAATACTCCTACCCCTTGAGCCCCAATCAAGACATCTTTGAGGTGTGTCCTCCTTGGTCTCCAAAGCTTCTCCACATGCTGGGGCCAGAGTGATCCTCTGAAACTTTGTGTGATTTCAGACCCTTTCAGGGCTTCTTTCCCCGTTCTACTTCATTTCCTGCTGAATTTCATGGAATTACAATCTAATAAATCATTTTCACATATCTCTTATTTGAAGGAATACCTCTGGGGATATTAACCTAATGTATGTACTAATGACTTGAGAGGTGATAACCCAAGCCTGCAATATTTGTCCACACAGAAGGAACATCATGCAGAAAGGGACCACTTGTCATTCAAATTTTAATATGAGGAAAACTCACCAACTTTCTACTAATACTACCATTAGCCTTTTTTCCCCCTAAATTGGTATCACATATAATTTTCTTCTGGGTATTTTGTGAGTACCAAATACAGTATACATCATTATCTAACGCTATCCGTCATGTGTGTCTTTGGGCACATTCACAAATATTTGCAACTTTCTATCTCATATCGACATTATATATAATAATAAAAGTAACTATCCAGTGTTTCTCAACCAGGAATGGGATAATAATCACATTTTTTGTAGTAGAAACACAGAGATCATCTTATGGGCAGGAATATTTCCATAAACTCAGTCTTCCATGAAAAGCATTTATGTACATACATAATACATACATTACAGAGCTCTGAGGTCAGGGTTCAAGTCCACCTAAAACTTTTTCTATTGCTGTTGAGAGATCAGTATGTTAAATATTATCTTAGTGATGGTGGAGACCACAACAGACTTAATCTCTAATTTTTTTTTAATTTTTTCTGTTATTTCCATATTATTTTGAAATTTTCCTTTGGATTATATTTTAAATTTATTAGAAAGATTTTTCTAATAAAACTAAGAATTGGTGGATCATGAAAGTAAAATAACTGCTCGTACTTTGTGAGTTTAATAATCCCCATTACCAGAAACTGAATAGGATATCATATGGAAGCTGTTGGTATCTTGCTCTGTTCCTCATAGTGGCCAGTCCAGGGCCCCCACCTGCTGTGCACGTCATAGCAGCTAATGCCTTACAGCTGCCCCCTTCTCAAATTACCTGCCACCAAACAGAAGCCACCTAGCCTCGGTTAGGTTGTCAGGTTTAACAACTAAAAATGAGAGGTCAAAACTATTTCATGATAATAATGCATCCTCTGCACTTTTATATTGATTCTCCTATAAGTGTACAATGGACTGTTTCAGAACAGAACATGTGTGTGATGAAGCCATTGCTCTGATGGCTAATGACATGTGTGAGACAATGATGACAGTCCCATTGTTTTCTGTTACGCCAGACATTGAAGTTATTCAAAAATAAGTAAAACATTTCGACTATTCTCAGTAACTATTTTTATTTTGAAAATACAATCATTTTCATGAGGATTTGTTATGTTTATGTGTAATGTGCTTCCATTTCTAAAATGAATTAGTAGTACACAAATATGTAATTGGTTTTATTTTTAAAGGAAATTCTTTCCTTGAACCATAGGAAGTTAGAACATGGTAAAAGCTAATTTTGTAGGTTTATTACTGACATTGTCATCTAAAATACCTATCAGATTTTTAAAATTAGTTTTAAAACACTTAAAGATGAATATTAGAACTTGTGGTAAATTTGCATGGCAATAAGAGCTACACATGTGTAAGTTTAATGGTGGTAATTGGCTTAACAAGGCAGTAATGCCCAAATCCTGCTCAAAATAAGAAAATCTGCTACTCAAACCCTGGAGGAGGATTCCTGCACAGGAAATCAAGACAACCAGAAAAGCACTTTATTATTTTATTGGGTTTAGCCCACAATTACATTTAGATCTTGAACAAGTTGGGCTGGACCCCGCTTAAATGACATTAATATGTATTACAAGTTGCCTCAAGAGCTCTTTGAAATAGTGAGAGTTGTAAAGCCTGCCTCATGTATTTTCCTTGAACTTCTAAAACTGTTTCATGCTTGGGCTTCTACCAGTCTAATGAGAGGAATGTTGAGCACTCACCTATGAAATGGGAGAGTCAAGGCAAGAGGAAAGAGGTAATTTGGCCCCAAACCTACAGTGGATTACTTATCTAAGGCCAGGTCAGCACTTGGGAGCCAGCTGCGAATTTGAAAAAAGGGTGGAGGCCCCAAACAATACCATTTCATACTTCCCTAGATAGAATTTTGGAGGGAAGAGGTGTAGAAAGATTTCTCCAATTAATCTCATAAATGACTGCCTGACATTAGACTTCAGCATTTTTTACGTGATTGTCTGAACCTTTTTTTAATTTTTTTTTTATGTTTTATTTATTTCTGAGAGAGAGAGAGAGAGCGAGCATGAACAGGGAAGATCAGAGAGACAGGGAGGTACAGAATCTGAAACAGTCTCCAGGCTCAGAGCTAACTGTCAGCACAGAGCCGGACGTGGGGCTCGAACCCACGAACCGTGAGATCATGACTTGAGCCGAAGTCGGACGCTTAACCGACTGAGCCACCCAGGCACCCCAGATTGTCTGAACCTTTGAACTTCTTTGAAAACTACTCTTGATGTAAAGAGGCCTAGTAAGTGTCCTAAAATAAGACCTATTTAGGTCAATATCCGGTACATTCAAACAGTACAGTGAGGAAAGAAGAGATGGTAGAGGAAACAACAACAACAACGACTTAGTCTCAGAACTCTGTCATGCCTGTCAATCTCATGTAATTATTGGAATGACTTTAGTGAGTCAGAGCTGTGACTACCTATTTTAGGGGTAAAAGGCAGTTGATCAGAAAAACAATTCCAGAACTTTTGATGCCACTTCTCAAGCCAGTTACTGCATCTCTAGGACTTTCTCATGCTATTTCTGACATACATAGACTCAAGACCTTTGGATCATCCCTCCATGGTTTCTCCAGAAGCTTCTGAACTGGTTCAAAATGACACAACTTGAACACAAGCCTGCATTAGACACTGTGCTGCTAATCAACCCACACTGTAGTTCCCTCCTGGAATTCTACTCAGCTGTGTTGCCCAAGCAAACTCTCCAATCCCCAAACCCCACCTTTGACAGAGAGAAGTACAAGTTGAAATAAATAAAACCTTCCACCCTAGAATCACATCAATTTAAAATTCAAATTATGAAATTTCCCCTCATTCCCATCACACTCTGGTTCAAAATCAGATGGGTTTTTTGTGAGACCAGATGTAAGGTCCACCACTGGCGATGTGACGGAGACTATATACCAGCTCTGAACCACTGCCCTGTCCCTAAACCCTCATGGGTCCTACTTTTCCAAAATTTTTCAGAAATACACTGAGCAACCATAACGAAGTATCAGGTAATACTGGAGTAAGGTGCGTCCCAAGTCCAATATGAATGGTGTCCTACAAAAAGGAGAAACTTGCAGACAGACATGTATTTAGGGAGAATGCCGTGTGAAAATAAAGGGAGAGATTGGGGTGATGCTTCTATATGCCAAGGAGTACTATAGATTGCCAGGGAACCCCCAGATTCATCCTTAGAGCTCTCCGAAAATCATGATTACTCCTTGATCTCAAATTTCTGCCTCTAGAACACTGTGAGACAATATATTCCGGTTGTTTAAGCTATTCAATTTCTGGTGGTTTGTTACGTAGCTCTAGTCAATGAATACAAATATATTAAGCTTCTTTACTTATTTGTTTGTTGTAAATAATTTGATGAACACTCATGAAATATCAGCTCTATTTTTCAAAGAGGAGAGACTATACAGTAACAAATGATATCAAAAACAGTAGATTCCTATAATAAAGTTGATTTCTTACTGATAGAGTCCTATTCATTGAGGATCAGCTGAAGCTGTGCCCTATTTCACTGAGTGAGTTCTCTCCTTGCTCAGTGGCACAGTAAAGTGGCCAGCTTTACCAACTATCATGTGGTAGTTGCTACAGCACAAGAGAAGAGATATGGTGAATCATACACTGGCTCTTAAGCCTTCTCTCTGAAGGTAGCACATGCCGTGCCAGTGAAAGTTACATGGCCTCACTTAATTTCAAGGGGCTGGGAAAAATCCCTACAATGTGCTCAAAAGGAGAAGAACCAAAATATATATGATAAGTCTAACATCTGATCTAACATCATCACAGATCCAATACAATACCAATAGCTTATATCGTCATAAGCTTGTTTTAGAACATTAGAACATTTCCTTTAAACTCAAAAGGCCCTTTAATCATTTGAACAGTCAGTCTTCTTCTAACCCCTCTCGCTGAAGCAAGCATGATTTGGTTTCGGTCTCTCTAAGATTGCTTTTCTGGACATTTCATTTGAATAGGATCATAAAATATGCAGTCTAGCTTCAACTAACTTTACATGTCTTTACATAAATTGTAAAATCTTTACAATATACTTTAATTTTCACCTCTCATCTGCTGCACTATTATTGGCATAAACTTTACTTCTACTTTGGTTATAAATTTCATATATTCATATTTTGGGGCTTCTAAGAACCTTTAAAGATTTTTTAAATGGAAAATGTCTTGTATCAAAATATACAAAAATATTGTAATTCAAGTTAAGAAACTATATAACTCAATTAAAAATGGACAAAGGACTTGAATAAACACATTAGGAAAGTAGATGTAACAAAATACTTTACAAAATAAAAAAAATATACAAATGTCCAATCGGCCATAAACTGATGCTGAAAATTAGTAAGAGGAAAATTTACACTAAAGCAAAAATAAGTTAAATAAACAAAAACAAGTAATAAGTTATCTCTACACACTCAGGCTAAATTATTTTTTAATGACAAATCCAGGTGTTGACAAGGATGCAGGAACTCTCATTTGTAACAGGTAGGACTCTCATAAAAAGAAATATATATATATATTTACCATACTTCCTGGCAATCTTTTAAAATATTCACCCTCTGTGAAAATATATGCACACATACAAACAGACACACACACATACACATTTGGACACACATGTTTCTAACAACTTTATTCATAATGGCCAACAATTCCAAATAAATAAACATTTAATGTAGGGTGCATGGGTGGCGCAGTCAGTTACATGTCTGACTCGATCTCAGTTCAGGTCTTGATCTTAGGGTTGTGAGTTGATCTTAGGGCCCTGTGTTGGGCCCCACACTGGCTTTGGAGCCTACTAAAAATATTAAATTACATTAAACTAAGTTAATTTAAATATAAATTTAAAAATACATTTAATGCAATTCCCATCAAAATACAAAGAACATTTTTTACAGAGCTAGAACAAACGGTCCTAAAATGTGTATGGAGCCACAAAAGACCCAGGATAGCCTAAACAACCTTGAAAAAGAAAAGTAAAGCTGGAGGCATCACAATTCCAGACTTTTAGTTATATTACAAAACTCCAGGGGCACCTGGGTGGCTCAGTCGGTTAAGTGCCTGACTCTGGTTTTGGTTCAGGTCATGATCTCGAGGTTTCATGAGTTTGAGCCCCACATCAGGTTCTGTGCTGGCAGTGCGGAGCCTGCTTAGGATTCTCTCTCTCCCTCTCTATCTGCCCTTCCCCCCCTCACACTGTCTCTGTCTCTCTCAAAAGAAATAAATAAACTTAAAAAAAAACTCCAGTGATGAAGACAGGATGGTACTGACACAAAAATAGACATGTAGATCAATAGAAAAGAATATAAAATCCAGAAATGAACCCACAACTATATGGCTAGTTACTCTTTGATAAAGCAGGAAAAAATATCCAATAGGGAAAAAAAAGTCATTTTCTGCAATAAACAGTGTTGGGAAAACTGTAAGCAGAATGCAGAAGAATGAAACTGGACCCACATTCTTATGCCATACATCCAAATAAATTCAAAATGGATGAAAGACCAAAATGTGAGACAGGAAACCATCAAAATCCTAGAGGAGAACACAGGCAGTAGCCTCTTTGACCTCAGCTGCAGCAACCTCTTACTAGATCAGTCTCTTGAGACAACAGAAACAAAAGCAAATATAAACTATTGGAACTACATCAGAATAAAAATAAAATAAAATGAAATAAAAAAAACTTCTGCACACTGAAGGAAACAATCAACAAAACTGAAAGGCAACCTACTGAATGGAAGAAGATATTTGCAAATAACATAAAGGATTAGTGTCCAAAATATGTGAGTAACTTATCAAACTCAACACCAAATAAACAAATATTCCAATTAAAACTGAGCAGAGACATGAATAGACATTTTCCCAAAGAAGACATATAGATGACTAACAGACACATGAAAAGATGTTTAATGTCACTCATCATCAGGGAAATACGAATCAAAACTACAATGAGATACCACCTCACACCTGTTAAAATGGCTAAAATTAATAACATGAGAAACAACAAATGTTGGTGATGATGTGGAGAAAAAGGCACCCTCATGCACTGTTGGGAATGCAAACTGGTGCCCCCACTCTGGAATATCGTATGGAGGGTCCTCAAAAAGTTAAAAATAGAACTACCTTTGCATCCAGCAATTGCACTACTAGGTATTTACACAAAATATACAAAAGTGTCATTTTGAAGGGGTACATGCACCCCAATATTTATAGCAGCATTATCCATAATAGCCAAATTATAGAAACAGCCTGAATGGCCATTGACTAATGAATGGATCAAGAATATGTGGTTTATATACACAATAAAATGTTACTCATCCATGAAAAGGAATGAAATCTTACCATATACAATGATGTGGATGGAGCTAGAAAGCATCAAGTTAAGTGATATAAGTCAGTCAGAGAAAGACAAATATCATATGATTTCACTCATATGTGGAATTTAAGAAATGAAAGATCATACGGGGAAAGAAGAGAGAGGCAAATCAAGAAACAGACTCTTTACTATAGAGAACAAACTGATGGTTACCAGAGAGCAGGGAGTGGGGTATGGGTTAAATAGGTGATGGATGGGGATTAAGGACGGCACTTGTGATGAATGCTGGGTGTCGTATGTAAGTTTTGAATCACTAAATTGTATACTTAAAACTAGCATTACACTGTATGTTAACTAACTGGAATTTAAATAAAACCAAAACAACAATAACAATAATAAAAAAATAACTCAAAGTATGGCATATGAATATAATGGAATTTATCTCACCCATAAAAATAAATAAATTATACATATGTAAATAGGGATGAATCTCAAGAAGATTATCATTAGCTAGAAAAGTCAGCCACAACAGAGTATATACTGTGTGAATCAACTTATAGGAAGTTCTAGTACACACAAAACAAATCTGAAGTGAAATAAATAGAATAAATATTTGCTTAGGTGGTGGATATGTTCTACATGTTGATTGTATGGTGGTTTATGGGTAAATATATTTGTCAAAACTCATTGAATTGCATGAATTCAAGTAAATGCATCTTTACATGTAAATACAATACTTGTAAATAAAATCGCTTTGAAAATGTCATTTATCCCTAATCACTCTGTATGATCCTTTAATAACTAGCAAGAAATGTTTAAAATTTCCACTTAATAGCAGGTATGTCTATGTATATTTCACTTTCCCCTAAATAGATATCTACTCTGATTTCTAAAATTCAGTATGTGTTTTAAATAAGACTTCTCTGCCTTTCCAATTTATTTTAAACCTGATAAAGAGGTAACAAAAAAGGAATCTTATGGTGATAGAACTTGTTTGTATCTTGACAGTGGTAACTCCATGTATATACACATGTGATAAAATTGTGTAGAACTAAATATGCATATACAAATGAACACAAGTAGAACTGAGGAAACTTAATGAGATCAGAGGATTAAATCAATGTCAATAATTGGATTCTTATTTATACCATGATTTTGCAAGCCTTTGCCACTGGGAGAATATGGGCCTAGAATGCAAGAGAATTCTCTGTCTTATTTGTCTTATTTTTCACAACTGCATTTGCACCTACAGTTATCTCAAAATAAAAAAAGTTTAATTAAAAAGCCTAAAACTGCTGCAAGAAAAATAGTTTTTGTTCACTAAAAATATCTTACATTCACTGTTCCTGCTAACTACACTTCTTACGCCATACCAGTAGCAATCTGATTGAAAAAGCCAGGAACTTCTATAGACTCATTTTCTTTAACGATAATTTCACTTGGGAGTTATATAAATCACATTAAGTTTTTTTTTTTAACTTTTCCAACAAGAATCTGTATTTATTCAGATATGCCACTGTACTTTTTCTATTCATTGCAGCATACTAAAAATCACTGTATTTGAATTCACTCTCCAGGACCCTAGAATCCATAATAATTTGGACTATTCCAATTACTTAGCAAGAATCATTTAGGGAACATGTGTAATAGAGGGCCAAGACAGTCTCCAAATATGCCACCCGTGTTTTCTCTCCTCTGCCCTGGATGTGGTTCACAAAATGGAGTTGAAATGTTGGAATTGCAAGTAGACCGTGGTACAACACTAAGAGAAACCAGTCCAGTAACTGTCAGGGTGATCGTGGCTAAATGGCCTCCAAATTATTACCACATATAGTTGTTTTTCAGCTCTTTACTCCCCTTTTCTACAAACTGCTAGCCATTCATTATGGTCTTTTTTTTTTTTTTTCTACTACTATCTGTTATTTTTATAAAGCAAGTCAAGGTTTTGTGGTGTTAATGACTTCCACCAACTAAGTGGACCTGCTCTTGGTCCTTGATCACTTAGTGTCGTATTGTACTTCCTCAATCTACCTTTAGACAAGTTCTTGCTACCTTCATTTATACTTCTTTTTCCAAGTGAACTAACTTATTATAAACCACTTAGAGTAGCTATTTTAAATATATTCCTTATAAGAATCCTAAATGTATGATTTTGTTATACAGCTACTAGTTCGTCCTGCCTTTGCCTTAATAACTGTCTGTAGACCCGAAATGCTTTACCCATCAAACACCTATTCAGTTTTGCCCTGTTAGTTCCATTTGTAGGATTTTCTATGCTCTTTAAATAGTAAGTTTTTAAGATTGAACAGTGATTCTAGCAGAGGTAATACTGCCTTAGGAGCTAATCAACCACCTGGGAATCAAGGACTCTGATTTTTAATTTCCTTCCTTTGACTAACTTGCCAAAATTCTGGGATAATCACAGTTTCCAGGTACATCAAATTCTGCCTTAAGTAAAGTAGGATTAATAATGTAGTAAGGATTTGGTGAGGTGGAACTAATGGATTTTAATATTTTGCAATGATAAAATATCACATGGGGACATTTGGAAATAAGTCTATCATTCTACTGAATGAAATTTCTAAACATGTGAATTTTTAATGTAACCTGGACCCAGTCTTTGAAAGTGTTTATTTTGTTCCTGTGGCCCTGCAGTTTTCCAAAATTTTATTTATTCATGAATAGGTTAAGAACAAGTAAAATTAAATCAACTTTGCCATTGTTCCTTTTGAAAAGACCTCCAAAGACTAAATAGTAAATGAAGCCTAAAATGAACAGTCAGCTCAAGCCCAGCAGGAGAGTTCCTCAGAGGGGGACAGATTTGGAAACTAACACTTTTCCATTTGCTGTATCGCTACAGAGGTGTGAATTTCTAGGAAGTCACACAGACGGCTTAAATGGGAAAACTTGCAGAGCACATACAATTTCCCTTTCATGGTCATTTCAAACTCCTATCCTTCCCTTGCACCCGAATCCCTTATTTCTTGTCAGAGTGCTCTACCTGTCAGGATGACCGATCTTACTAGCTTGCTCACTACAGATCCTAAGTGGGTCACTGTTCCATCAGCTTTTTTTAAATGAGAAAATTGATAATTTCTTACGTCAGCGCAGTCTAGAAAAGTACTCTCTCATGGAGTTGTAGGCAACTGTGGATGGAGTGGGCAGTGTGGATTCCAGTGAAACATTGAAAGAGGTGTGTTGCTTCACTTCCAAAAGGCTGCACTCCAATTGTTTTATTTTTTTCCCCTAAACTCAAGAATATACAAGTCTCCTGCCAGTGAAACTAGTCTTTTTTTTTTGGTTTTCTGTTAGACATCAGCCATTGTTGCTAATGACGATAATCACAGCAAAGATTGAAAAACCTGCAACTGATTTCACATGTACTACAGACAAGATCTACAAAGCTACGCTTTCTTTATGTAGCAGCTGATTTTAATTCTCATAACTACCCTGAGAGGCCTCTCTATCCTCATTTTATATATGAAAATGTTGGCTTAGAGAACCCTAGTAACTGCTTAAGGTAACACAACTAGTAAGTTGTGGACCTACGTAAAAATTCACCTTTCTGTGAAACCAAAGTCTGACTTGCCACCTTCCCTCATCGTTACTGTCACTCTTCATTAAAAGCTGCTGCTCTATTGCATTAGTCATCCTTAAATGTTGGCCTGGGGATGTAATCTGAAAGGTAGGATAACTCCAATTTCCCTGACATGGGATCTAAAATTTCATAGTTGAGCACTACATAAATTGAATCATTAGAAATCTCTTTGAAAAGGCGAATGCTAGTTATTCCTAGGCAAGTGAAAATAGATGTCCGCTCCCTCTTCTCCAACAACTCTGAATTCCTGGCGGCTGTGAAACGAACATTTTAACAGAAAGGGTTACAAACCAAGGTAAGAAGAAACTTAAAATATGTAGCCTTTCTATCCCTGCTCCCATGTTTTTCCTTTTTTCTGCTCTTCTCCTAGACCTCTAATGATGTTTCCACAGCTTCTTTTTTTTCATTCCCACACCGCTCTCTCACTCTCCATGATTCCTTTCTATTCTCCCAACTCTTTTCTTTCCTCACCTCTTCTTTACCACCTCTAAGTCATAAATATTGTTGTTAAAGGCAGTAGTCTGTACCGTATGCATACTCTGCTTGCACACTCAAGTTCTTTTTTTTTTTTTTAATTGCATCCAAATTCGAACACAATTCCTGTGGCCACTCAGGGATAGAATTAAGGTATCAGGACTGGCCAGAGGAGGTGTTTGGTTGGTTGGTTGGTTGGTTACGGTACCTTCTTAGAAGCGCTAAAGCACAATTCTTTCTCTGTGAAATCAGACTGGACAACAAATAAAGGTATTTTTGAGACTTCAATTTATTAGGGAGACTTGCTAAGGGGGGATAAGGGGCAAGCTGGCCTTGCAGGAGGCATGACTGCTGATCCTAGAGCTCATTGTTTTTTACAATTAGAACACTGAGTTTCTAATTGTAAAATAGTTGCCAATATGATAAATGCCAGTTCTTGGCCAGGAGTCACAAATTTGCTTCTGTAAAGGCTGGAGAGTAGTTTCAGCATTGAAGGTCCTGAGGTCTCCATCATGATTTCTCAACTTTGGTAATGAGAAAGTAGCTAAAGGCAATGTGAAAATAAATGACCGTGGCTCTAGTCTCATAAAATGTCACTTACAAAAACGGGTAAATGGTCAGATTTGGCCCATAGGGTGTTCTGCTGATCTGTTCTGGAGCATCTTTAAAAAATAATCATAATGTTTCTTTATTTTTGAGAGAGAGAGAGAGAATGAGCAGGGGAGAAACAGAGAGACACAGAATACAAAGCAGGCTCCAGGCTCTGAGCTGTCAGCACAAAGGCGGATGTGGGGCTTGAACCCACAGACTGTGAGATCATGGCCTGAGCTGAGGTTGGATGCTTAACCAACTGAGCCACCCAGGTGCCCCTGGAGCCTCTTTTAGCTCTTAGTGCCTATATCCAACCAATCATCATATTTTATTTTTTTACTTTTTAAAATATTTTTATTTATTTCTAGGAGAGAGAGAGAGAGAGTGAGCAGGGGAGGGTCAGAGAGAGAGGGAATCACAGACTCTGAAACAGGCTCCAGGCTCTGAGCTGGCAGTCAGCACAGAGCCCAACGCGCGGCCCAAACCCATGAACCGCGAGATCATGACCTAAGCGAAAGTCAGACGCTTAACCGACTAAGCCACCCAGGCGCCCCGCAATCATCATATTTTAAATAGTCTACTTTAAACAAGAGTAATCTATTCTCTCTTCCTTTCCTGGGCACTTATGTTCTATCTATTGAGTTAATCAGTGACTATGAATTATCTCATTTAAATGTAAAACTACCTGTGAATTGCTCTATTGTCATCAGTATGAGGCTTAGAAAGGGTAAGTAACCTGCCCCCCAGCATGCAGCTGTTAGTAGCTGGAATGTGTTTAGGGAATATGTCTCTTCCCTAATCTCCTAAATGATCTTTCTGTCTAAATTCCCGGCACTGCTTCTCATCTTGCACAAGGCTACTGGAGTGATTAACTACAGTTTAAACATAATCTGATTCTTCACTTGTTTAAAAGTCCTTAGTGAACTGGCCCTAGCTAACCTCTCCAACTCTCCTTAGCAAGAACCCACTCATTCTCACCCATTCCACCCCCACCAACACACACGCAGACTCGCCCAGTGTGTGAACTTAGATCTTAGCCATAACAAACTGCTGTAAGTCTCATAAACACATAAAACAGCTTCCATCCCACCATGGTTTTACTCATGAAACTTTTGATTCTCCTCTTTCCCCTCACTCTCCTCCACTCACTCCTTTAATATTCTCTGCCTCTTAGTGTGTTTCTAACATTCCTCCAAGAAAGCTTTCTTGACACAGTTCAGGTGAACGTTTATCTCCTTATTCCGAATGTTCTATTCCATGATACTTGTAGTATATCACTGTATAACATTTTTGTTTGTCTTACTGTGCACTGTTTTCATTGCCTTTTTATTGTGTCTGTCTGTCTATTACATACAGAAGGGTACTACTTGACTGGGAAGTTGACCAATAATTATGCAACCTGAAAATTTCACACAATTTATAAGAAAATAATGTAATGCAGTTCTGTGAAAATATAAGAAAAATTGCCAAATATGAACTGTGGTTATTTAAAAATATGTATTACATCCCCATAAGTATGAAAACCTACCTTAGTGATAAAGAACATGAATACATACAGTTTTACAGTCCTGTTTTTTGTTTTATTTTGTTGGTTTTGAGGGGACGAGGGGAGTTAAAATATGAGACGTGTTATGATCTAAATTATAAGACCCCTGTGAGGTCACTTCTATGAGATTATGGATTGCTCTATAATAAAAAAAATTTACTTAGATAAAATAAGAATAATATTCTTAATGTTACAAGATACCTCATGCCAAATGAGAACAGTATGTTAAATAAATTTTCAAGTTACTGCATTCTTGGATCATTCAAAAACTCTAATGATGATTATGACCATGATTTGGAAAATCAACTATTATTAGTGTCCTGAGGTACAGATTTAAGAATAAAACCTAGGAGTGCTTGAGTGGCTCAGTCAGTTATGCAACAGCTCTTGATTTCCACTCAGGTTCGGATCTCATAGTTCATGAGACTGAGTCCCCACATCGCTCTGCACTGACAGCGTGGAGCCTCCTTGGGATTCTCTGTCTCTCCTCTCCCTGCCCCTCACCTGCTCCGTCCTCTCTCTTTCAAAATTAAATAAACATTAAAAAAGAATAAAATCTAGGCAAGAGGTCTATGATAACAAATGAAAAACATCAACTGAAATCTTTATGATGCTTATAAAAAACTACACTGAAAAAATAATTTAGCATGTGAAAGCTAAAAGGGTCTTCTATTCTTTTGGGCAAATGTATTCAGAGTTTATGTTAATAATGTGTTTGTCCTATTCTTTCATTATTATTTACGAAGCAATATTTTACTTTGCCACAGTTGGCTTCTTTACATGAAAGTGACTCTTTTAATATAGGGATAGAACCCAAAACTCTGGTACCACAAAGTAACCTTGAGCCTCATATGTGAAATTAGTTGGAAACTTTCCTACTAGACTGCAGCCTTGCTGAAGGGGCCATTTGGAAGCAAATAATCATCTTCTAGTTACTAAATTGGCAAAAAGCAGTCATTGTCCTTCTATTTACATGGTGAGGGAAGAATCCATAGGGATGAGTGAGTTGGGGAAAAGGCAGCTTTACTGTGAATTTACCTGAGAATAGTGTTTACTAATGAACTATTCCAAACACTTTAGTGGCCCGAGGGAGTCTTCTCCTTGTCTCAGAAGTATAGCATTTGATAGCAAACACACTTCACTTGTGACAATTGTAAAATGATTCCAGCCTGCAGTCCTGTCTCCAAACAAGGCTGCAAGGAATTCCCAGGAGACACCGGCGAGCTACACTTGTGCATTACAGTTTCTAATTCCAGAGAAGCAAACAGGACAGAAATAAAGCCACAGGACTTCTAGCTCCTGACTCATTAAGATTAGTTGAGAGTATGGTGTGCCAGCCATCAAATTAGTAAAGGATTTTGTCTTATCTTCTGTTTCAATAATAACAAGAACTCCGTTTCATAGCTCATGAATGACAACATGCCTCAAATAATGATATGTGATGCTGTGGCTGAGTCCATTGCTTTTTATCAGCAACCAACAGGTAATAAAATAGGAGACAATGACTATACATGGTTTTGATATACATGACGTAATCCTAGGAAACCATGGAAAGAAAGGTCTGTAGCCTTGGTTACGGGTGTGGTAGCAAATGAATATCCACTGAAAATCGCAATTGGCAGGGTGTGCTTCTTGTTTTCATATGAAAAAGTTATGAAGCGTATCATTGAGACAATTGATCAAGGCCAATATATTCAATGAAAAATAACCTCTAAGCCCTTAAACTATGTAAAGAAATTCAGGGGGATGCCACAGGGTGTTTCAAATGTTAAAGGGAAACACAGGAATATCATTCAAAGTACTAGAACATCGTATTTTCTATATTCATTTTGATGATGTCATCAAAATCAGGCTGAGATGTAATTGGTTGCTATTATTGAAAACAAGCCCTGAGGGAAATTAGAGAGGTGCTGTCCAAGCCGAAGACATTGTACAGTGCCCAATTTGTGCACACATTCCACTAGTGAATAATTGCCTTTTTGAATTGTGCCCCTGGAGTCAGTGTTTGTCATGCTGAGAACCACGCAGATGCTAATTGTGTTCTCTCTTTAATTGAAGTGAATATCATTTTACCATTAAAGTGACTCAAGGAGGCAACAATAGAAACAACATTCAGATAGGATTAGTCAAAACAAATGCAATCTGTTTCAGGCATTAACAGCTTTATTATCTGGTTTGTAAATGTATTTGGGACACAGAATAAGATGGAGAACGGTTTGGGTAAGTAATCTAGGCAAGAATAAGAACTAGGAGACAACACAGTTTCTTCTAAACATAGTAGGCCTGACAGACGTTTCCCGAAGTTTCAGTAGGTGGTAGATCTTTCTCCACCCTGAACTAGAAAACCCCTAGAAGGTACTGCCTCCTGTTGAGACACTTTTGAATAAAGCAGCTGGTGACTGCCAACAGTCTTAGGCCCGTAGTAGATTTTAGGGCACAGAGATGCTCCTGTGAGAGCCACAAAAACAGTTGGCTCCAAACCATGTCTTAGACTCTAACTCCTAACAGAGTGGGAGAGAAGGTGGGGGTTAAAGGCTGGAAAAGAAGGGTTGCCAGAAGTAAGACGAAGGGTACTTATGGTATAATTTTCCCTTTCTGAAGTCACACCTCCCTGCTGCGTAATGAAATGCCCAGAGCAGTACATGAGAGTAGACTCTTTAACATAACGGCACACATAATGCTAGAGGCCTTCAGCAGTTCTCTCTCTGCTCGTCCACTGGGTTGAAAGTCAGAACACATGACTTGAGAGGCTGCAGTAATCTGATGAGCCAGCACAAACTCCACCTGAGTAGAATGCTGTGGTCATCAAGTCTACCCTGCTGCCAGCAATTAAAAATTAACCTTGGCATTTTCAAAAAAGAAAGTAGCAATTCAGATGTAGCTTCTTCCCTGTTTGACAACATGTCTGAATTGCATCTCCTTTCTTAAGGTAAGGCAGTTACAGTGAGCCTCTTTTGTGTGCAACTTGCAAAGCTAGGTCATTAACACACCTGCCAGAACAGGAGGGAAGAGGGAAAAAAGAAAGCTTTTCTCGTGGTAAACTCATTCACTGAAGACATTCAGGTTCACAGTGCTATCCTTTGAACACCCCAATTACCTCCTCTTGCCCTTACAAACAAGCGGTGTGAATATTAAATAGCTGAAATGCAATCAAGGGCTGAAATGAATAGTGTTGTTAAATCATTTTCCCGGAGAAAAGCAACTCACATACCGACGCTACGTGTATCTCTGGTTTTCACAAGGGTGGAATGCCCTTGCTATGGACCGAAACAAACAATGTTTTATTTTTGTTTCAACCTCTGTTGACTTTCCTCTGCATTCCTTTCCCCTCCTGTGCCAGAGCCTCAATTCTGAGAATAATTAGCAACACCCACGGGTGATAACAGGGCCACAGCAACCTAACAGCGATATCTTGCCGGCGCCAGCTGTGCTTCAGTATTTATTTATTAAGATCACAATATTTACACAGTATGAACTTGTTGAGATGGTGGGGGATTGAGCAATGCTCCAGCAGCTAAATTTCATCTGTATTTTTAAATGGAGAGGAAAAGGAAAAAAAAGAAAGAAAGAAAAACAAAACAAAAAAAATTCTAGGCTATGTACTGTTTACTTCTCCGGAAAGAAAATTCAAGCTTCTAGTTCCCATCCGGTCCTCGTTTCTGGCAATTTGGTGTGTTGACCCTGGAGAGGCCATGCAGCCATGCCCTGCAGTGGCTGCTGCTACGAACCTGCTGGTGTAACACACCGGGAAGCTTAGAGCCGCCGCAGATGTGCGGAACGACGCAGCGGAGAAACCGAGCAGCGGGTTTTCCGTGCCTGATAATCCCGCGGAACGCAGATCGGTGACTGAACAATTTTAACATTTGCTCGTAATCTCACTTCACTCGAATTATTGTATCTTGTTATTTGCTCTTCCGCAAGGGTTTGTTACTGTGGGGCTCAGCAACACGGGGTGTGATGTCCATCCGCCAAGTGCTACCTGAGAAAGTTTTTGGTGTAGATAGGCAATTGGAGGACTTCAGTTTAAGGGGGAAAATGATGAAAGAATATTTTTGGCCAGAAAGCTGGAACAAAGAATAATGCATCCCTCCCGACCCCCTTGCCCGCACAGAATGTGGAACTTCCTGATATTTCCGTCTTGGGGTTACTTTAGGAAGAGTTGGTTCTGGTTTTAAAATGTTCTTATTGGGGCACCTGGGTGGCTCAGTCAGTTAAGCATCCGGCTTCGGCTCAGGTCATGGGCTCAGGTCATGATCTCGCGGTTCGTCGTGGGTTCGAGCCCCCCATAGGGCTCTGCACTGACAGCTAGCTCGGAGCCTGGAGCCTGTTTCGGGTTCCTGTATGTCTCTCTTTTTGACCCACCCCTGCTCGCGCTGTCTCTCTCTCTTCTCTCTTTCTCTCTCTCTCAGAAATAAATAAAAACATTAAAAAAATTTTTAAATGTTCATATCATTGATCAATGAATGATGTCATGCTCACTGAGAAATTATGATAGGATGGTAGGCAACTGGATTGTTCTTTTATTGTGGGACTTCTGACAGATTTCCTAATTTTTGTGCATTTTTATCTTCTGACATCATCAATACAAAAAGATATGTTTATCACCAAATAATTCAGTATCTTTAAAATCTTTGGCGTAATATTAAAATAAATTTTAATGTTTTCTCATTTTTGAGAGACAGAGAGAGCACGAGTGGACAGGGGAAGAGAGAGGGAAAACAGAATCCAAAGCAGGCTCCAGGCTCTGAGCTGTCAGCACAGAGCCAGACTGTGGGCCTGAATTCAGGAAGGATGAGAGCATGACCTGAGCCAAAGTCCGAGCTTAACCGACTGAACGACTCAGGCACGCCCATTGGCTTAATAATTTTAAGTATTTTGAATATGGAGTTTTAATGTAGTTACATAAATAGACTTCAAAAATAATAAATTATATTAAATCCTAGTTAATACAAGAGATATATCAATATTGAAAATAGAATCTTCAAAATTGGCTATCAACAAGTAATAATGATTCTGGTTACTTATAATAATTTATATAATTGTATATCTAATTATATGTATATATCATAGCATTACATATCTAATTCTTTATCATAATGTATATATGACTATCTAAAATTGTATGTAATAACTGTTATTGTTGACTGATAAATCTTCCTTAAAAGAACTGTAAGTTCCTCTTGTAAGGAAGATTTATCAGACAATTATGTTGCACTGGGTCATAAATTATAAAGTTATTCTCAAGCACTGGTTATTCTCATGCTAGCCTTAGCCTTTTTAAAAATTAAAAAGAGGATAATGCAGCAGTTCAGTTGACATTTAATATTGTATTGTCCATATCACTTTATCTTGCATCAGTCTTATTGCTTTTATATTATTAAAATATCCCAGTATGATCTAACATGAATAAGAAATCTAATTTTCTGTCCTCCTTTGACTTGTGTTTTAGAAAATAGCTGCAAAAATCCTGACTCCATTTTGGGTAAACTTATTAGCGAAGTAAAATATACATACAGAAAAGTGAAGAGAACATAATCGCACAGATTGATGAATGTTCTCAACCTGAGCCCATCTTTGTTTCTAGACCCAGATCAAGGAATGAATGAGTACCTGAACACAGAAATGCCTTGGGATCTCCAAGGTCCTGCTTAGCCTATAAGGTAACCACTATTCTGATTTCTAAAAGCATAGATTATTTTGGAGGATAGTTTAAACATTCACGATATAAATAGAACACATGAACTTCTGCTTTAACGTTGTTGGTATTCCAAATTGTAAATGCATAAAAATGACTAACCAGCAAGAAAAATTGCTTTGAGTTTTGAGAGTAAGACCGCATATAGACCCAAATAGCAACTGCTGACAGGGATAACTGCTGTGTTTATATTTGGAATACAAAACAATCCTGTTCTATCTTCACTTGACTACAGGCAAAATTCAGTAAGCTGCAACTTTACTGCTGCCTCAGACACTGATAGTACATTTTACGTTGCCCCCAAGTTATTCAGTTTAAAAGTTTCTTGCAGGAAGAGTTCTAGTCTAGATTGAACAAATAGATAAGAATCTATACACTGCTGAAGCTAACTGTGTCTCAATCTTAGTTGTTGTTTTCTCTCCTCAGTTTCTTTTTTTTTTAATATTTTTATTTATTTCTAGGAGAGAGAGAGAGAGACAGCGTGAGCAGGGAAGGGTCAGAGAGAGAGGGAGACACAGACTCCGAAATAGGCTCCAGGCTCTGAGCTGGCAGTCAGCACAGAGCCCGACGCGGGGCTCGAACCCATGAACCGCGAGATCATGACCTGAGCGAAAGTCAGACGCTTAACTGACTAAGCCACCAGGCGCCCCATTTTCTCCTCAGTTTCAAGTGACTATTTTAAGCATATGTTAAAAGATACTTAGAATTTTTTATCCTCAAAAATAAGCAGATTTCTTTAATTAACATTGAGTGATTGAATTCTCAAAAATAAATGAAAAATATTTTTAAATATTGTTCTTCTGATGCTGTTTTAGGGAATATGCTATTACTTGTGGCTTCCTTGTAAATAACTGAGTTCATGGAGGCATTTTCTACATAGAAAGCATAATTCACCTATATGGGTATGGAAAAGATAGCCTAATGACTTTATGCAATCTCATGCGATTAGGAGGTAGATTTGTGTATTATAAGTGCATATTTAGCTCTGTTATCAGATGTCTCTTTGCCCTTGGTATCCTTGAATCTATTCACTAGTGAAACAAAACCCCAATTTCACTCTACAGTGAAACTCTGGAAACGCTGAATTATACAAAAATCAATATTCAGGCATGGAGTGTTTAAACTGAAGGTAAAACAAGCACCCTTTCTTTTATATAGTCCAAGTTCTAGATTGAGATTCTCAAAATGTGTCTACTTTTTAGCAGGATATAGTTGAGTGGTCCTAAGGACCTCCGATGCAGAAACACTTCAGGATCTCCTAATGACTTAAATGTTTCAAGTACTCATTATTTCAATAATATTTTACCTTCATCTGTCAACTAAGGTATTGTCTCAAATAGGGAGCATATAGAATTATAAAAGCTAGCAATAGATTCAACAGGCAAACCATTAGAGATTCTTTTTGAAAGTATGTTTTTTTTCATGATCCACCTGACTGCAACTCTTTATTTCTTGCGTATCATCAACTCTTTATCAAAGATGAGTGATTATTCACAGCCTCTAACAAAGTTTTAATGCATATGGCCAGAACAGTGGTGGGTTGAAAATACTGTCCACCAGGCTAAATAGGACAAAGAGCAATACCTTGAGTGTAAAATGTCATTGAACTGATAAATTTAGTGGACTTCAGTTCAAATTTGTGACAATTTAGAATATTAAATATTATTCTGAAAAACTTATGCTATAGGACATATATTGAATATTTTATTATATTGCCAAATAATCCAGGTCTACTGAATTTATCACATATTTTCTTAATTGACTTGTATCTTGACATATTATATATAAAATTGAGATTAATAATTAACTCTGAAATGTATTTGAAATATTGAAAGCTTTGTGTTTTTCTCTAAATAAAGAAGGCTTGTGTCTCTGGCAGTCATTATAACCCAAATTTATTGTACTACATATTAGAAGGGGTTTCTGATACCAAATAATCAGTTTTCTGATTAGTTATAGTTTTAATAAAATTTTATCTAGATATAAAAGTAAAAAAAAAAGGAAACATCTCTGGGAGACAGAATAAACAGTGCATTCATTTAATCATCTTCTGCTACTTTCTTTATAAACTGGATCATTTTACTTGTCCAAGACAGATGAATCAGATGAATATTTTATTCCATTCTAATCTGAATTTTATATTAAAAACTCTAGATATTTCTCTTGTACCTAGCCTCTCTTGTGATGTTTAATTCTGGGCCAAAGTATGATGCCATGCATGATCTCAAATGAAAGGAAATGTTCTTTGGGGAAATTTGATCTAGTCTGGTTGTTAAAAAAAGTATATATGAATCTGAGAATTTAGGGACATGTTCATCTTCTATCAGATTATCATTTTGTGTCCTTGAACACATTTCCTAATCTCCCTGAATCTCTCTGTCTTTTTTGATATCATGAAGATCATTAGAAGCTATTTCGCAGAGTAGTAGTAAGTTAGACACTTTCCATTTCCTTCTGTTTCATACTCCATTCTTTTAGGAAGCCCGTGTTCCATACAGGCCTTTTCCGGATGCCCAAGGTGTGAATGTCTGATTCCAGGTGGAATAATCAGACTTGCTGACTGTTGATAAAAATGAGTTGACTGAATTAATTAAATGATGGTGGGCTCCAAACCTCCTTCACACACAGTGAACAAACACAGAAAAACTTCTATTTGCATGGAGTGTTTTTTCTAGTAGTGGGCAACTAACGAAACAGAAATACTTAAAGCATATCAATGGTGAAAACTGTAGAGAAAAAAAAAAAACAGTAAATGGAAATAGGAAATACCAAGAGTAGATGTTTGCAATTTTAACATCTTTGTGGTTAAAGAGAATTCAAACAATACTTGTGCAGCATTTTGGAGCTTATTGCAATTAATGCCCATGGACACTGCTTCCTGTCCCAAAAATGGCCAACACTATCAGATTCAACATCAAAAACCTCAGGTTTTACTGGGACAGCTCATTATTTTGGGGACAACTTATTCTACCGGATTATTATAAGAGACTCCCATTTGGAAACTGCTGACTTAGATTATCAGCATTAGAAAAATTCCTGTGACACCCAGGCCTCAATAAGCTCCCATCAAACCTGCAGAAAAAGCAATATGCAAAATACAGATCCAGCAATTGGGGTCTCAGTAGTTTCTAAGTATATTCTTGTCAGGATGACTTCATTATTTATGGAACAGATATTGAATTGCCCATTGAAAATCAGCTAATATTTGATTCTTACATATATTTCTTACAAACAACAGTGAAAGAAACCAAAATCAATCTTGGTGCTTCAAACTAATATGTTGTATACCTATGATTTACATGCCAACTAGTGTAAAGTATAAACAGCTTTGGAAGAGTTTTGCTCTATGTGAGGGGCTGTTCATTAAAGAGAGTAGTGTACCCAAAGTCAGAGGTCACTGTGACTTAATGGTAATTCATGCGTTTAGCCTACTTTCAGTTCCTTTCATTCTATGCAATTTGTTCTGAATTTTTATATCTACATACAGTTTTGTATGCATATTATGAACTCTGAAATCCCATTAGAAGGTTGTACTAAAGGCTAAAAAGTGGGAAAAAATGTGGTAGAGATTTTGCCTAATACACATTAGGCATATAGGAATTCTCAGTTCTGTACAATTGGAAAGAATAAAGAACGTTAAATAGAGAAATGAAATCCCTCTTCATTTTGAGAATCCTTTTTACAATGGTGTCTTACAGCCTTGATTTGTCTGCATTACAATTACTGGGTACTTGTTTTATTTTTTTGTCTACACTATGGTAAATTACTCAAAGGCAAATGCTGTAATATTATTTTACTCTCCATATTTGGAACATAATGATGTGAATGTTAGTCATTGCTCCATACACATTTATTGGGTGAATAATGCCTGTGATATTCTTTTTTTAAGGAAAATGTCTCCTTTATTCCTAATTTTTTAAATCAACAACCATAACATATATTTAAAAAATTAAAGAACTCCAGGCTTGTTTTTCAAATTATGTTATCTGCCTTGTCTAGGATATATAAGGGAAAACTATAATATAAAACTAATCTCTAGTTACTTATGCCCCAAGGGTGCCTGGCAGTAAACAAACATAAATCTGGAAGGACACTCTCTCATTCTCATCCAGACAGGATTCCCCTGGCAAGAGCCCTAAGTAATATGAAATCACATTTCAAAGTTACAAAACATGTAAAGAAATAATCCATCATAAGCAAGACTCAGCGGTAATCACAAACATTAGAACAAGACACCAAAAAATCTCAGTTAATAAAATCATAGTTAGAAACCATAAATAAGCAAGCTTAAATAATCACAGATATGAAAATTAATCAGAACATAAAAAAATAACAAAATAATTTTAAAAGCACCAAACAGGGGCACCTGGGTGGCTCAGTTGGTTAAATGTCCAACTTTGGCTCAAATCATAATCTCCATGATCTTCTGTGCTGACAGCTTAGAGTCTGGAGCCTGCTTCAGCAGATTCGGTGGATCCCTCTCTCTCTGTGTCTCTGCCACTCATGCTGTCTCTCTCTTTCTCTCTCTCCCTCTCTCAAAAAGTAAATATATATTAAAAAAATTAAAAAGAACCAAATGCATTTATCCTGAAAGTTAAGACTGACACAGAAAGCTAACAAGTTAAAATATGTAAAGGAAGTTTAAAAAAGAAGGATAGAAATAGAACCTATAAAATATGTCCACAAAATATTCAGAAATAGCAATGAAAGGCAATGGGGGAGAGACAGTATTCAAAATAAAAAGGCTGAGAAATCTCCAAAATTCATGTAAGTCATGAATCCTCAGATCATGTTACATAGTGATTCTCAAACAGATTTACAAAACATATCTCAAGCATAGATGTTGCTGTAAACTGAATGTTTGTGTCCTCGAAAATTCATACAGTGGAACCTAATCCCTTGTGTGATGATATTTAAGTATTTAAGTCATGAGAGCAGAGAACCTCATGAATGGGATTAGTGTCCCTATAAAAGGCACTCTGGAGGGCTGTCTTGCCCACTTCTTCTCTGTGAGAACACAGCAGAAAGCTGTCTGTGTACCAGGAAGTGGGCCCTGACCACCAGACATGAAATCGGTCTGTGAATTGACCTTAGTGTAAGAAATAAATTTTTCTTTGTTTGTGAACCATCCAATCTGTAGTATTTTTGTTATAACAGTCCAAACCAGACAAATATTTCTTAGTAAATTTAGAGTATCAGTGATACTTGTGGGAGCTAAATTTTCCTCAGCTAAGAAATAAATTGTTTACAAAGAAACAATGTGACTGATACCAGATTCTGCAATAGGAAAGATAATTTACTATGAGTATGTTTTCAATAAATTCCGAATGATGATCTTCAAGAAATAGTAAATTGACCAGAAATAATAAATGAAACCCGAACAGGAATATGTGAACAAAACTGATGTTAATCTGTGGATAAATGGAGTTCTGCCTCCTCTTGGATACCGAAAGCCACGGGGAACATTTTTCTCATTCCCAACCATTATAAAAAGTCTTCTAATCTACAGAACCCTCTCTTTCCTTGAGTTTTTCAGAGTCCTGAGGTCACTAGAACACCAAGTGAACTAAGTTCCAAAGATGGGACACATAGTTTCATCATCAGGAGAAGAAAAGTGACCTGGCAGGAAAGAAACCGCTAAAATAAATACCTAAAAGTTGAATGTGGGATACTGGGAACCCCAGACACAAGTCCATAGTCAATCAGTCACCAGCTATTCTCCATGAGCGTCCACCCAGTACTCATGAGAAAGATTGAGGTCAGGGCTGAAGACCTAGGAGGGCTCCTGTTCTCCTCAGTGGCTCAAATGCAAAAAGCCCACGCACCTTCCACCCCCTTTTCACGTGTAAATCCAGAGCTGGAGGCTGCTAGGTGAAGAGTAAAAACTCTTCCTGCTCTAAGGCCCAGCCACTGCAGCTGAGGGACTGACTGGTACAAGAAAAGTGTTTTGCTTATGGCAAAAGTCTAAGAAAACCTGAGGGGCCAGGATCCTGCGATGGCATTAAGAAGATGTTGCTGCTACTGGGGTGGTGCTGTTTCTGGCTTGCTTGGCTCCCCGAAATACAAGGCAGAGTGCACCCGCTTTGCAGAGTGGGCGACAATGCTGACAAAGATCTGTATCAAACACCAGGTGCTCAGCACTTGCCTAAAATAGGCTGGTGAAGAACTGAGGAGCTCCTGTTACAGATCTAATTGTGTTTCCCAAAAGCTATGTCGAAGACCTAAACCCTCCTTTCCAATGCTTGGGAATGTGATCTGTTCTGGAAAATAGGTCTTGGCAGATGTAACCATGTTAAGAGGAAGTTCATTAGGGTAGACCCTAATCCAACATTACTGGTATCCTCATAGGGAGAGGAGAAGACACAAGAAAAGAGACACACAAGGAGTTTGCTACATGATAATGGAGGCAGAGATTGAAGTGATGCATCTACAAGCAGAGAAACGTGTAGATGGTTGGCAACATCGAAAACTAAGAGAAAAGCATGGAACAGATTCTTCCAGAGAAGCTGAGAGAAATCATGACTCTGCTGACACTTTAATTTCAGACTTCTAGCCTCCGGTAACTGTAAGAGAATATATAGCTTTTGTTTTAAGCCACCCAGTTTGTGGTCCTTTGTTACAGCAGCCTTATGATTCTTATGCATCTTCTCTAAATCCTTGCAAGAATCACCGTGAGTAACAATCAAGAATACTTCAGTAAGGGGCGGAGCATAACTGCTGCAAAGTCTTTAACATTTTAGGTCTCACACTAACCACATGGGAGCAGCTGCACACAGTTGGAAAAACAATTTTGAAGTGAGTGTCTGCTGAAGATAATTATAGCAACATTGAAATTCAAAGCAGCTCAGCTCCTTCCTAGACTGACTCAATCCCCCACAGTAACAGTATGACAGAAGATAAGATATGCCCATTTGGGGCATAAATACTATTTACCTCAATCTCAACTGGTTTCCATACACACTGTCCATCATTGAATCAAAAATGGTGAGACACACAAAAAAGCAAGTGGGGAAAATATTCATTAACAAGAGACAAAGCAAACAACAGAGATTATTGAGATGTTGGAAATATCTGACAAGAATTATGAAATGATTGGTAAATATGTGAAAAGCTCTAGTGGAAAATATGGACAGCATGCATAAATAGGGATTTTATAAAAAAGACACAAAAGTATTTTTTAAAAGAAAATGTCAATTTTATTTTAGAAATAAAAGGACTTTATTAAAGATGAAGAGCTCTTTTGACAGACTAATTAGCAAACTTGCTATGGCAAGAAAAGAATCATTGAAGACAGGAACTATAATTTATCCAAACTGAAATGGAAAGATAAACAGAGAAAATAAAACAAGCAAGCAACAAGAACGACAAACAGAATGCATCACTGTTGGCCATGGTCTAATATACTAGCATATATGTAATTTAAGAGTAAGAAGAAAAAAAGAAAGAGAAAGGGGCAAAATATTATTGGAAGAAGTAATGTCTGAGAGTTTTCCCAGATTAATAAAAGACAACAAACCACATGTCCAAGAAGCTCAGAGCAATCCAAAAAGAATATATGCATATAAAATCATAACACACTGAAAATCAAAGATAAGGACAAATCTTGAAGCCAGCCAGGAAAAAGATCTGAATCATAGCTTTCTCATCAAATACAGTGCAGGCCAGAACAAAATACAGTGAATTCTAAAAGTACAGAAAGGAAGGGGGAAAAAAAGTTTATCCTATCATCTATATCCAGTGGAATCATCTTATAAACTGTGGGAACATATAAGCAATTCATTACTAATAAAGCAATATAATGGCTAATTTGTAATATATCAAACATACTTATTACTATTTTAGTGTAGCCATTAAAATAATAAAAAATATGTTTAACTTATTTATACTTACGCTAATATTAGAGGATGATTAAAGGATATAAAAATATGTTGATAATAATCCCCCCAATATGACAACATCTCAATATTATTAAACAAGATATTTATTTATTTATTTATTTATTTATTTATTTATTTATTTATTTATTTATGAAAGAGAGAGAGAGAGAGAGAGTGAGCGGGCGAGGGGCAGAGAGAGAGGAAGACACAGAATCTGAAGTAGGCTCCAGGCTCCACGCTGTCAGCACAGGGTCCAATGTGGAACTTGAACTCACAAACTGTGAGATCATGACCTGAGCTGACATCAGACACTTAACTAAGTTAGCCACCCAGGTGCCCCAAGATTCTTCATAATTTAAAAGACAAGTTGTAAAAATATTTTTTAAATGTTTAAGTATGATGTCTATAGATGACATTGTGGCAAAGCAATATCAGACAAATGACAATTTTAAAAAAGTAGATCTAATTTAAAAAATAAAATTAAAATAAACATACATAAGTGATATACATAGTGATATAAATAAATTATTGAATAAATAAGTAAAGAACAGGTAAATCTTCCATAGAGAGGAATTCCAGGTAATATACACAGATACTCTCTTCTCTATGATTTGAAGTTTTATCACTTCCCTTTGAGTGTGAGCCTGACTAAACAGCTTGCTCCAAAGAATAGAGTAGAAAAGGAAAAACAATGGGGTGCCTGAGTGGCTCAGTCAGTTAAGCCTCAGACTTAGGTTCAGGTCATGATCTCACTGCTTGTGAGTTCAAGCCCCGTGTTAGGCTCTGTGCTGACAGCTCAGAACCTTAAGCTTGCTTCAGATTCTGTGTCTTCCTCTCTCTCTGCTCTTCCCCTGCTTGGGCTCTGACTCGCTCTCTCTCAAAAATAAATAAACATTTTCATTTAAAAATAAAAATAAAATTAAAAAAGGAAAAAAGAAAACAAAATCTTTACCAATGCAATGCTGAAAACTGGCAAATATTGCATTAACCAAGTGACCAAGGTTACATTGCCGTTGAAAAATTATGTTGATGTGTACCCCCTGATAGGATATGATAAGAGTGGCACCTAACCTCTATGGTTCACCTCCCTTCCACAATTCTATACCTAATCCAAGTCTAGTCATGAGAAAAATATTAGAAAAATACAAATTCAGGGACATTCTAAAAATATCTGAACAATACGCTTCAGCACTCTCATCATCATGATAATCCAGAAAAGCCTGAGCAACTGTCACAGACCACAGTACACGAAGAAGACATGATGACAGAGTTGTATCCTGGTTTGGATCCTACAGGGAAAGGACATAGTGGGAAACTGGTAAAATCAAAATAACACCTGGACTTTAATTAATAGCAGTGTACTAATGATATTGTTGTTGTTTCAGTTTTGACAGGTGTACCATAGTAATATAAGATATGAGGAAATATTTGTTTCTATTATATTTGCGACTTTTCTGTAGAAAAAAAATCCAAAATTAATCCAAAATTTTAGACTAAAACAAAGACTTTAACAAGAGACAAAGAAGGATACCATATAATAACAAAGGAGACAATCCAATGAGAAGATATAACAATAGTAAATATTTATGCACCCAACATTGAAGCACCCAAATACATAAAACAGTAAATAACAAACATAAAGGAACTAACCAATACTAATACAATAATAGTAGGAGATTCTAAAACCCTGTTTATATCAATGGATAGATCATTCAAATATAAATTCAATAAAGATACAGTGGCTTTGACTCACACACTGGACCAAATGGACTTAACAGATATATTCAGAACATTTAATCCTAAAACAGCAGAATGCAGATTATTTTCAAGTGCACATGGAACATTCTCTGGAATATATCTCATATTAGTCCACAAAAAAATCTCAAGGAATTCAAAAAGACCGAAGTCATACCACGCATCTTTTCTGACCACAATGCTACGAAACTAGAAATCAACCACAAGACAAAATCTGGGAAGAGCACAAATACATGGATGTTAAATAACATGCTACTGACCAATGAATGGGCCACCAAGAAATCAAAGATAAAATCAAAAATTACATGGAGAGAAATGATAATGAAAAAACAAATGGTCCAAAACCTTTGGATACAGCAAAGGCAGGTGTAAGAAGGAAGTTTACAGAAATACAGACCTAGCTCAGGAAGCAAGAAAAATCTCAAATAAACAACCTAAACTTACACCTAAAGGAGCTAGAAAAAGAAGAGCAAACAAAACCCCAACCAGCAGAAGGAAGGAAATAATAAAGATTAGTAAACAAACAAATGATAAAGAAATTAAAAACAAAACAAACAACATATTGGAACAGATCAATGAAGCCAGGAGCTGATTCTTTGAAAAGCTCAACAAAATTGATAAACTGCTAGCTAGATACATCAAAAGAAAGGAAAGAGAAAGAGAGAACTCAAACAAAATCACAAATTAAAGAAGAGAACTAACAACTGTCACCACAGAAATCCAAATGACTATGAGACTATTATGAAAAATTATATGCCAATAAATTGGACAACCTATAAAAATAGATAAATTCCTAGAAACATAACCTACCAATACTGAAGAGAAAGATATAGTATTGGAACAAACTGATTACCAGCAATGAAACTGATCAGTTATCAAAACACTCTCAAAAAACAAAAGTCCAGGATTAGATGGCTTCAGAGGTGAATTCGACCAACCATTTAAAGAGGAGTTAATACCTATTCATCTCAAAAATTTTCCAAAAAATAGAACAGAAAGAAAACCTCCAAATTCATTCTATAAGGCCAGCATTACGTGATACAAAAGCCAGATAAAAACACCATAAGAAAAGAGAACTACAGGCCAATATATCTGATGAAACAACAACAAAAAATAATCCAATTTAAAAATGGGTAGAAGACATCAACAGGTATTTCTCTAAAGAAGACATACAGATGACCAACAGACATATGAAAAGATGCTCAATATTAGTCATCATAAGGGGAATGCAAATCAAAACCAATTTAAAAATGGGCAAAAAAAATCCAATTTAAAAATGAGTGAAAGACATAAATAGGTATTTCTTCAAAGAAGATATACAGATGACCAACAGACATATGAAAAGATGCTCAATATTAGTCATCATAAGGGGAATGCAAATCAAAACCATACCTCACAACAGTCAAAATGGCTAAAATCAAAAACTCAAGAAACAAGTGTTGGTGAGGATGTGGAAAATAAGGAATTCTTGTGCACTGTTGGTAGGATTGCAAGCTGGGACAGCCAGTGTGGAAAACAGTATGGAAATTCCTCTAAAAATTAAAAATAGAACTACCCTATGATCATACTACTGGATCACCCAGGAATCACACTACAGGGTACTTACGCAAATAATATGAACACACAGGGCACCTGGGTGGCCCAGTCAGTTAGGCATCCTACTTCAGCTCAGGTCATGATCTCACAGTTCATGGGTTCAAAGCCTACATCAGGCTCTGTGCTGATAGCTTTGAGCCTGGAGACCTCTTTGGATTCTGTGTCTCCCTCTCCCTCTGCTCCTTCCCCACTCACACTCTGTCTCTCTCTGTCTCAAAAATAAATAAACACTAAAAAAAATTTTTAAAAAGAAATGAAAACACTTCTTTGAAGGGATATACGGAACCCTATGTTTGCTGCAGTATTATTTACCATATCCACTTTATAGAAGCAGTTCAAGTGTCCATCAACAGATGAATGGATAAAAAGGATGTGGTGTGTAGATAGGTAGGTAGGTAGGTAGGTAGATAGATAGATAGATAGATAGATAGATAGATAGATAGATAGATAGAGATAANACCCAGGAATCACACTACAGGGTACTTACGCAAATAATATGAACACACAGGGCACCTGGGTGGCCCAGTCAGTTAGGCATCCTACTTCAGCTCAGGTCATGATCTCACAGTTCATGGGTTCAAAGCCTACATCAGGCTCTGTGCTGATAGCTTTGAGCCTGGAGACCTCTTTGGATTCTGTGTCTCCCTCTCCCTCTGCTCCTTCCCCACTCACACTCTGTCTCTCTCTGTCTCAAAAATAAATAAACACTAAAAAAAATTTTTAAAAAGAAATGAAAACACTTCTTTGAAGGGATATACGGAACCCTATGTTTGCTGCAGTATTATTTACCATATCCACTTTATAGAAGCAGTTCAAGTGTCCATCAACAGATGAATGGATAAAAAGGATGTGGTGTGTAGATAGGTAGGTAGGTAGGTAGGTAGATAGATAGATAGATAGATAGATAGATAGATAGATAGATAGATAGATAGAGATAATGGAATGAATATCGGCCATAAAAAAGAATGAAATCTTGCCATTTGCAATAACATGGAAGGAGCTAGACATTACCATGCTAAGCAATATAAGCCAATAAGAGAAAGACAATTACCATATGATTTCAATCATATATGGGCTTTAAGAAATAAAACAAAGGAAAAAAGAGACAAACCAAAAAACAGACCATTAACTATAGAGAACAAACTGATGATTATCAAAGGGGAAGTGGGTGGGGAGGATGGGTGAATAAGGTGGAGGATTAAGAGTGTATTTATCATGATGAGCCCTGAGTAATGTATGGAATTCTTGAATCACTAAACTGTACACCTGAAACTTTTATATCAGTTTATGTTAATTATACTATAATTAAAAAGAATATATCCAAAATTTAAAAGTTTATTTAAAATAAGAAAGCATAAAATTTAATATCAGACAAGACAGATAAGGATATGAAATATGAAAATATGTTAGGTAAAGTTATAATATCCAATGATAAAACAAATAATTCACTAGAAATATATTACTATTCTAAAGTGCATATACCCAATATGAAGTCTTCAAAATATTTAAAGGAAATGTAGGTGAATTATAAACTGAAACTTATAATGAAATTGTGAAATATTAACATAGTGGTCTTAACAAATAACTGAATTAGATTTAAAAATATGCCAAAAAATAGAAGAGTAAAATAATATATTTAAAAAGTTTACCTCAGGTCATGATCTCACAGTTCATGGGTTTGAGCTCCACATCAGCTCTGTGCTGACAGCTCAGAGCCTGGAGCATGCTTCAGATTCTCTCTCTCTCTCTCTCTCTCTCTGCCCCTCCCCCACCCATGCTCGCTCTCTTTCTCTTTCTTTCTCAAAAATAAATGAAACATTAAAAATATTCAAAAGTTGACCTATGGGTATTAAGAAAGCATGATGTCCAACAATTAGAGAATACCTTTGCTAGTGCTCACAGAAAACATTTATAAAATTTGATTATATTCAGCTCACAAAAGCAAACAAAAAAGGAGTTAAAATGGAAATTAAACTTTACTGAAAACTGAGAGATAAAGATACTACATCTCTAATCCCCTGGACAGAGGTAAATATACACTGCCTATATATGCAGAAGACAAAAAATAATTAGTTTGGTTCATGCAACAACTGTTTCCAGTATTTCCATTTTAAAGGTCACAGAGTACTTTATTAAAATCTCTGACTCTAGTTTTAAAAATATTATTAACCCATGATTTTCCATACCAAGGAATCTCAAACACCTAAAAACTGTCCACAAAGGGAGCATTCAATGGAACACTTGGGGCAAATCTGTCTTCAAACACATTATTTTCTCAAATGACCAGTGTTGTATAATTAATACAAATGTGCTATCATATATATATATATGCATATAGACATATGTATAAATGTATAATGAATATAAATCTTATAAAGACACTTGAGCTGTTTATCTCACCATTAGCTATGTTCCAAATGGCAGGAATTGATACAATCATGGCTCAAGTGAATAAAACCTATAATTATGTCTGTCATAGTGAATTATAATAAGGACTATACAATATGCCTGGGAAACATAAAAGTGTACTTACATTGTTGTATCATTGCAGAATAGAATTTTTGTCTTTCAACAAATATTTGTACAAAGGGCAGTTTTATCATTAGTACTGTTATGTGATATTTTTGCTGTAAATCCTCAGAATATTTTATAGAACTAAAATATAATTGGTGTAAATCAATTAATTAGTATATAGAAGTCTATGATAAAAGGTTTTCGCTCTGATAACCTTAAAATTAAAATGTTGGGACTGACTGGAAATTTAGTTTGAGTGCCAGTTGAACACAAATAGAAAAGTTTCATTAGTCTACTATGGAAACTTAACAGAAATTGTTTTTGTGGTTTTGACTGGAAACATATGTAAGTTAGTAATTTCTCATTATGCTTCACTGGTATAATAGAACATTCTACATGATGGACTCTAGATTAGTTGGCTTTGACCCTAAGCAAATTATTGATTGTAACTGTATTGTTGTTGGTTCCTAAAAACATCTAGTTCAGGGAATAAAAGACAAAACATCAATGTAATGTTTAACACTGAGAATCCATTCCTCCCTTTGAATACTAGACTCTGATGAAACTAGATGGTAACATGTTTAGACTGAATGAGTCAAGTATCTTAATGATCAAGAGACTGGGCCAATGAAATATAAGTATAGACTAAGACTTTGTAAATAAAATTTACCACAGACTTTATTTATTTGCATAATACAAATTTAAACAATTAGAGAAGGAAGTTTTGCTAAAATCTCACACCAATACTCAGAATAAGTAATGTATTAATATGCATATTAACTCAAATAAGTGTTTCTCCTCTTTAAAAACTTGCATTGAAATTCTGACTAGACATTGTATTCTGTAAAATACCAAACAGAGAAGTTTGCTAATGAGACATTTTTGCAGAGAGCTGGAAATTTACATGTAATTTTAGTATTCAAATATAAAAATATCAGTAAACAAATTAAAATATCTATTCAAACAGAAAGCCATTTTAGAGTTACAGATGAGTTGAAATGTACAGTTCCAAGACTATTTTCTAGTATATCTCCATAATGTTATGGATATCCTTAACCATAATTATTTAATTGACTCTTCATAATTATAGTTTAGGGTGCAGTTCAATTATTGAAAGAGTTTTATATTTGAAATATTTTATTCAAGATGTTATAAAAATCTGTTTGGCTTCTGTTTTAATGGACATTATGTCTGCACCCAGCATTTTCATTTATTAAGTCCTGACACCTTCTTTCATTTGAATGATGTTATTAGCTATTTTAAATGAAGTAAATGTTCTTCAAAGCATTATAAATTACTCTTTAAGTATCTGATAATATGTTTAAATGGGCAACACACCAACAAAGTCTTGAGGAATCAATAATGAAGCTTAATTCAATCTACTACAGCCCTGCTAGCTAGTATAGCATTTAAAAATTTAAGAGTATTTAAACTACTGAGAAATTTCCTGGCATTTTAATAGACCATCTTATAACAATCGTTTATCCTTCTGTACAAGCAGTCATGACCATTTCTAATGGAATCAATTCAAAACTCATTAGCTTTTCTTTTCTTTCTTTCTTGCATTTGCTCTTTCTCTCTCTTCTCCTTTGTTTTTGTTCTGTGTTATTTTTTCCTCTCTTGGTAGGACATCCATTTATCCTATCATTTATCCCTGACAGTCCTGGCAGAATAGAATCGGTTTCACTCATCAGAGATAACTGCAGGGTACATTTTAGGTAGAAAAAAGGTGGAACCTTTGCAGTCCTGAAGATCAATCATGTGGAGAAAGAGAAAACACTGTTCTGAAGCTGAAAATAAAGCTGTAAATAGTACTGGATCCAGTTAGAAGAATACCAAAGAGTTGCATTTGTCAGTCAGTGCTCCAAGTACTAACTGATAAACTGATTGCTTTGATGCCATCTAAATTTTTCTTTATTCTTGTGACTACATTAAATTGTGTCAAATAATGAAGCAGGCACTAGAGTTCTATCTATTTGTTTTCATGCCAGGGAGTTAACCATAGATTAGACAAATGATAGTATACGAATTTTTTTTTCATTATAGATAATATCAAAGTTCTACCAAGTGCTGTGAAGGAACTAATATTTGTAAGTGTTCTTGCTGTTTTTAGAATAAAGCATTAAAATTGAGCAGCGATTTAGGAGAAAGAGGCATGGTTTCATCTGTCTATTTATCTAGCTATCTACTCTTAGTAAATTTCAGTAGTTCATTAGTTATTGATAATTACTGATAAAATCTCCTTAGTAGTTCCTGGATAGAATTTTTGAAATCCCAACTTATTTTCAGAAATTTCAGCTATATGTAGAGCAATTTACAGCAGTTGATTCTTTTTCTGACTTCCATTTTTGCATTTACGAGAAAAATAGGACGTGGTTTCAAGATGGATAAAAAGAAAAATAGAAGTAGTTTTCATATTGTTTAATTTAGAATATATTTTGTATGGTAAATAAAAAACACTTTATAATTCAATGCATTACTCTATTATATATTGGATTCTTCTTAAAATTTTTTATGTTTATTATTTTTGAGAGAGAGAGAGACAGAGAGACAGAGGGCAAGCAGGGGAGGGGCAGAATGAGAGGGAGACACAGAATCAGAAGCAGGCTCCAGGCTCTGAGCTGTCAGCACAGAGCCCAATGTGGGGCTCGAACTCACAGACTGGGAGATCATGACCTGATGCTGAAGTCGGATGCTTAACCCACTGAGCCGCCCAGGAGCCCCTTGGATTTTGTTTTATAAATTATTTCTCCTTTATTCAACTATATTTACTTATACTACATATTTAGCATTGTTTATCCAGATATTGCAAATTATAAAATTATTTTATTTTATTTTTTTATTTTATTTTATTATTTGAGAGAGAAAGAGAGAGAGAGAGCACAAATAGGAGAGAGAGTCAGAGGGACAGAGAAACAGAGAATCTTAAGCATATTCCATGCTCAGCTGAGCCCAGCTCGGGGCTCAATCCCAGGACCCTGGGATCATGACCTGAGTTGACTGAGCCACCAGGTGCCCCACAAAACTATTTTTAAAATAGTTTCCTTGGTCAAAGTTGATGGCCAGTACTTAAACAGTACTCTCATGGTGCTTTGGAAAGAATTATAATTTTTTGAAGAGTGGAAAAGCTAGAAAATCTTAGTATTTGGCTCACACTAAAAAGAGACTTTCAGAAAGGACTGTCAAATAGAAGGTCAGTTGATTTGTTTGTTTGTTCTTTAAGTAATGGAATTTGTCTTGAAGTTTGAAAATTTCCTTTTATAGGCTAAAGTGGAAATATTTATAGTTCTATATATATGTGTGTGTGTGTGCACACACACACAGTTCTATATATGACTTTTAAAGGAGCCATTTCAAATAATTATTTTGAGTGGTAGTTCTCCTTATAAACTCTTTCTTGGTCTGATGTACAGTGTGAATAAATGCTTGCAGCTCTTAGCCCTTTTCGATCAATGAAGCACTTTTTTATTAATATTTTTCTTTGTATGTAAAGGAGGAAACGTAACTCTCCATAGCTGTACATATAACCCTTTTCTCCTAAAGAGGAGTCTGTCAGAGCTCCTATATTTTTCATTTTTTGTCAAAGCAAGAAGTAAATACTTTAGAATTGTTAAATATATAAATAAAGTGAATAAAGTTTTAAAAAAAACTTTGTTTTTTAAGTCATAAAATTCTAAAAAAGAATCATCAATAAAAACAATAAAATAAATTAATTTGTGTATCTTCTCTTAAATACTTTAACATATTTCTTCACAACAGTGCTGATCTACTCATTTATTTCAAGCTTTCAATTAAATTCAGCAAATATATGTGAAGTGCCTACCACTTCAAAGGATCTAAACTAATGGCCTCAGGGAACAAAAAAATGAATGAAAGAGTATCTAGTCTTAAGATATTTATAGTTTTATTAGGCCAATTGATATATAAAATAATTGTATACTGTGTTTATAAAATATATTAAGAACTCTATATTATTAGCAAGAATGGAATATAAAAACTAATTTTATTGTATTTCTGCATGCCAGAAACCATCTTGGGCACTGTAGATATGCCATTGAACTAATCTTCACATTACACTTTATATAACTATTATTATCAGGAAATTGAGATTGAGTGAAATTAAGTAGATTGCTTTATGCCTCTACTTATTAAGTGACAGAACTAAACTTCAAATCTAGAACTAACTCCAAACACAATGTTTCAAAATTGCATTAGTTAACACCTTACAAGTGCAACCTTAGCTAAAAAGATTGCCTAAAGTATAGATTTAGAGCCACTATATACTTCAAGCAGGAGAAATGCCAGGGAAACAAGTAGGGACATTATACTTAAGCTGAAAGCTAAAGGAAAAGAAAAAGAGGATGAAGAGAAGAGGGAAAGGGAGGATGAGGAGGAAAATGAAAGAAAAAACTTAAAAGTAGGCAGAGGGGAAAACAAAGACACAGTACTTTCAAAGGAGCCAACTCTCCACTGACAAAATTTCCACAGGAAATGTAAAAAATAGGAGACAGGGAAATTATATCTTTAAAGTGAAAAAAAAAAAAGAACTAGAATTCTCTACCTAGCAAAAATTATTTGCCACCTAGAAATCTCTAGCCAGCAAAAAATATAGTTTACAAGCAAAGGCAAAACAAATATGCTTCCATACCAACAAACACAAGTGAATTCATCCCTGGTAGACCATCACTAAACTAAGTATAAAGGAGTTCTCCAAATGAAGGAAAATTATACTCGATAAACACGTGGAAATGCAGAAGAGGTAAACAACAGAATGGTGTCTGGGGCTTGAGGACTCAGAGAGAGAAGATGGAAGATAGGAGACTTAGATTTAAGGAGACACAAGTATCAAAGTGGCAGATGACTCGAGAGTGGTTCCAGACAAAAGGAATAATTTATTGGATTGAAGAGCCATTTACTTGTTCGTTAGCACGATGTGCCTCCTCTGCATCGATTACTAAATCTAGGTTGGGTTCCACAGTGAACAAGATATAGCCTTTGGACTTCAGGATCTTAAATTTCCTAAATAACCCTCATATATCTTCTCTCTGCCACTGTCACCACCACTGGAAAGATGTCTGATAGCCAATTTTATGTTTTTCTTTTCTGCATCCAATTCTATTAGCAATTCTATTAGACTAGATAAATTTACCAGGTCTGTAGTATAGTTTGTCAATGACTTCAGAACTCCTGTCATTGTTTCCTTGGGAAAGAAAGAAGACACTTATATCCATGCTTTGAGACCAAACAACCAAAGAAATCATCGACAGAAAGGAATAACCAGTATAAGTTGGTTATGGATGATCAAAGAAAAAGTACTTAATGATATATAAGAGCAATGATCACTGTTGGAAAATATAAATAATTTTGAAGATTCCTAGATGTTCTGGAAAGTCATCAGGTTTCTTTCAATCCCAAGAATAAGGATTTCAATTATATATATATTTTTGAATATTAATAAGAAGACTGAACACAGAGAATGGAAGGACTTGGGGCATTTAGGTGACAGAATGAATGCACCCCGTACCTCTTTACTATGCCCACATTTTCTTCCTTTTGGGTACCCCTTCTTTCAGTTTCTCAATAGACTTAATGTCAACCTTTGATTGTCTTAAACTCTCATATTTTTCCAGTCAGGTTTAACATTCTCCATGTAATGGTTACTGTCCCATTTTTGGGTCTATAAACCACAGTTCCAGTCAAATGCAATTAGCTATCATGCCCAATAAAATAATTTCCAAAATGGCACTTAATGATTAAAATGGCTTATTCTGGGGATTCTGAAGACAGAAAACTTTAAATTGAAATAAACTAATATTTGATGCTTGCATTTAAAGAACCATAGCCAGCATCAGAAAAATCTTTGATGACACAGAAGTTATAGGTTCCCATCCATTACTTTGGTAGTCATCTACTTGCTTATCAGAATTCAGAACAACTTCCATCTTTCCAGTTTTGCCATGCCCTCACTAGGCACAAAGAATGGAGGGTGGATGCTTAAAGCAGTGACGGTACAGCTTTTAGGAACCAGCAATCTCATATTAGACTTTTCGAAATAACACTGGTTTGAGAAACATTACAAAATAATGAATAGTGTTGCAAATTTCTACAGAGTTGTTATATTTCTATAACTTGTAACATTAGCTCAGGACGTCTGGGTGGCTCAGAGGGTTAAGCACTAGACTTCAGCTCAGGTCATGATCTCAGGGTTCATGGGTTTGAGCCCCACGTCAGGCTCTGTGCTGACAGCTCAGACTTTGGAGCCTGAGATTCAGTGTCTCCCTTTCTTTCTGCCCCTCCCCCACTCGCATTCTGTTTCTCTCTCTCAAAAAATAATAAACATTAAAAAAATTTAATTTGTAACATTGACTAAGGAAACTATACAAGTTTCTGTTTCTGAACTCCTTTTGCTCCATTATTTTTGGTGTTTTTGTTATTCTCATTGTCTCTTATTTATATCCAGTATTATTATAATAATTCCTTAGTAATACCCTTATTTAAATGTCTCATGGGAAAATAAATACTTTTCATAAGTAACTGAATTCTTATAATTCAAAAGACATTCCACTCATCTTAAAAATAAAATAAGAGACTAGCATTACAAATGATAAGATGTAAGTTATGATTAACATTGAAAGTGGAAGTTTTGGGTGTTTAGTAGGCATAGAAAAACTACATATTGTCAGATATTTAAATAATTTTTTCTCCTTCTTTATATTTACATACTTTCAAAATTTCTACAATGTTGGTACATTCTAATTTTTTAATCATCAAAACAATCATCAAAACAATCAAAACCTATAGTGATAGGTAGGCACTATACAAACAATTACAGTCATTGCATTCAGGTTAAACTTTAACATTATGTCTGTAGATAAACATTATTAATGATATGATTTTATTCTTCATACTTTGTGAACAATCTAATATTGTTTAAGTAATTAACCTAAGTTACTTCATTTGTTTCATTAATATTATTGTTTATTGAGGTTTTATAATCCATCAGAAATCAAACATGATTTTACTCTTTGGTCTCTGAAAAATTAAACAAGATAGATTCAAGTTTCCTGAGACTTTGGTTTTCAAGTGTTTCTTGATTTTCAGCTTTTAATGTTTGTATATGGTGCTGATACCTTGTTCAGCCTTTGTTAGGAAGGTTTATGATGGCTATAATTTGATATGATGCAAAAAGATATGCCATAATTTTTGTGCATGTTTTAAGTAAAACTAATTAATATTGATCTTTTTAGGATATAAATATTGTGAAACCTAGTCTACATATTTTGAATACACATAATATTTTTAATGTTTATTTATTTATTTTTTGAGAGAGAGAGCATGAGTGAGGGGGCAGAGAGAGATGGAGACAGAGAATTCCAAACAGGCTTTGTGCTGTCAGTGCAGAGCCAGACATGGGGCTCGATCCCACAAGTGTGAGTTCATGACTTGAGCCAAAATCGGGAGTCAAACAATTAACTGACTGAGCCACCCAGGTACCTAAATGGCACATAATATATTTAATATCCTTTTATTTTCATTATTTTTGTGACATTATCAAGTATTTCACTTATAAATACCATATGGTTGGATTTCACACTTTTTTAATCCCTGAAAAAAAAATCTTTTTTTCACTTTTTGAAGATTGCACTATGTACTTATTAGCTCATATGTTCAGTCTTACTTTTAGCATCTTATTTTATTATTCTATATCTCTCTATATATACATAGATATCCATACATACAAACATAAATTTTTTTTTCAGCCTTACTCCTTTTTATTTTTTTATTTTTTTTNAACAGCCGATGTTGTCCAACTTCCTCTTCCCCCGAAATGGACAAACATAAATTTTTTATTATTATCTGTTTTTAGAAAATGTTCTGTCTCTCTTATAGTCTAATTCTTATTAAATATTTTACTACTTTTTGATGACTTTTATTAAAAAATAACCTGAGTAAATTAGCTCATTTATTCTTCTTTTATCTTTCCTAACATTCAATTCCTCATTTTTGGTGAAATGCTTCCAAATTATTGTGCCGGGCTACTACAGCTAACTGTTAATATATGTTTCCAGTTTTAAGATACTGTCATATTTATTTTCTATATCACAAAAGGCTTTATAACATTTATATAGACAGTATTTTATTTAATAGTATTTGGTGCTGAAAACTATTAACAAAAATTTCATTAATTAAAACATTTTGAGGGGAGCCTGGGTGGCTCAGTTGGTTAAGTGTCTGACATCAGCTCAGATCATGATCTTATGGTTCATGGGTTCAAGCCCCGCATCAGGCTCTGTGCTGACAGCTCAGAGCCTGGAGCCTGCTTCAGATTCTGGGTCTCCCTGTCTCTCTACCCCTCCCCCACTTGCACTCTGTCATACTCTGTCTCTCAAAAATAAATAAATGATAAAATTAAAAATTTAAAAAAAACGTTGGTTCAGCTTTTAAAGCTAGCTTTTATCTTAAGGCTTTTTGTTCAAGAGTTTACAGGCGTGATGTATTTTATGAGTTACAACTTGAGATATGGAAGAATTTGCCTTTTTTCTTCAAAATGTAGTAATATGTCCATTGTTTCTACCATATAGTTCAGAGAAGATGTCTTAGATCATTGAGCATCTTTTTAAAGGACTTAATTTTTTAGAGCAGTTTTAGATTTAGAGTAAAATTGAGAGGAAGCTACAGAGATTTTCTGTATAACCCTTATCACCACAAACACATAGTCTCCCCCATTATCAATGTCACTCAAAAGAGCAATGGTACTTTTTAAATATTTGTTATAAATGATGAACTTACAGTGACAGAGTTCACTCTTGATGTTTTACATTCTGTGTTTGTACAAATGTATGATAACATGTATCCACCATTGTAATATCACAAGGAGTATTTTTACTGCCCTTAATACCCTATGTACTGTGCCTATTCATCCCCCCTTACTAGCAACCACTGATCTTTTTGCTGGGAGAGGTCATCAAAAAGAAATGGCCTCCAGGGCGCCCGGGTGGCTCAGTCAGTTAAGCATCTGACTTCGGCTCAGGTCATGATCTCATGGTTCATGGGTTCAAGCCCCGCATCAGGCTCTGTGCTGACAGCTAGCTCAGAGCCTGGAGCCTGTTTCAGATTCTGTGTCTCCCTCTCTCTCTGACCTTCCCCTACTCACGCTGTCTCTCACTCTCTCTCAGAAAGAAATAAAACATTAAAAAAATAATTGAAAAAAAAAAAAAGAAATGGCCTCCAATTGACCATGAGCTGGATCAAGGCAATTGAAAGCTCCTCACCCTTTCCCCTTCCCTAAGGACTTGCCTTTCTCACCCCCAGTGGCTCTTCCAAGGACATAGTCTTGAGATAGTAATATGATGTTGAGAACACCTGCGTGGTATACATGATGGAACTCAGTTAAGTCCTCTTTATAACCTTTTATGATTTGGTGGGTGGGTGAAGGATCCATTCACCTTGCTGCTGCTCAAGTCAAGCCTTGTACGTAAGTTCCTTTTGCTTATGAAAACCGTCATCTACCAACCTGGGGTGGCCCACCTTTTTCTTTGGTGTCTCCCTGCCCTGTATGTATGGGGGCTGGCTTCAGATTATACCAGGGAAGCTCCTGAGAGGGTTACAACCTGACAGTTGGTGAGCAAGCCAGAGAACAGGCCTTGAGGATGAATCTTCTTGGAGGAAATTCCATGCTGCCATGGACCTCTATGTGGGGAGGCTTGACCTCTGTGTGGGGAGGTTTGACCTCTGTGTGAGATGCTTGTGGACCACCACATGAGTACAGAGACACCCTGAAACACTGCCCAGTGTACATTTCAGAGGAATAGCACATGGGTGTACTGTAGAAGAGAAGAGAAACAAATGCAACTGGAGTGGGCTGGCCTACTGTGGACAGTCGGCTGGCCATCAGTGCGGACTGGAGGCTGAAGCCTTGGGTCAGGAAATTAGAAGACAAACTAAGATTAGAAAATGACTGGGATGCTTGGGTGGCTCAGTCGGCTAAGCATCGACTTTGGCTCAGGTCATGATCTCACAGTCTGTAGGTTTTGAGCCCGTGTTGGGCTCTGTGCTGACAGCTCAGAGCCTGGAGCCTGCTTCACGTTCTGTCTCTCTCTCTCTCTCTCCATATATATATATATAACACATAATATAAATATATATTATATTATATATATAATATAAATATATAAATATAATATATAGATATATATATCACACATAAATAAAAAATATTAAAATTTTTTTTTGAAAAGGACCTGAGGGTGTCCACTAGCCTAATGACCTCAGTGCTGGCAGACAAGATGGGAGAGCAAGATAATAAGTTAGAGACTTTAGCATGCCATTTCACAAAGCGAGGAAGGCTTAAGATGCCCAGGCCCTTGTGACCAAGCATGATTAGGATGTTAAGAGGTAGAATCTCTGAGAAAGTGATAAAAATAAAAAGGAGGGTATTGTGGTAATTGATGAGAAAACAGATGGAATGCCCTATGCCTTCTTACCTCTGATACAAAGGAAATTTTTAAATAGCAATTACTCCAAAACTTCTAGGAGAAAACTTGCTTTCTTGCATTCTTTCTCCCTTAAAGTTATAAATCTTTTCATGTCTTTGAAATGTAAACACCCCAGGAGACAACCAAAACACTGACCATAGAAACTGAAGAAAAAAAATTCCAGGGGTAGGGGTGGTCTTTTAAAAGTGCACATTATTGTAAAAATTCCCTTGTCAATTGCATTATAATGAACCCTCAAGAAGATCTTTAACTGGGAACATTTTAAAATCTTTTGTCAGTTGTACACAGTTATTGTTTTACTCTGATACTTTGGCATAAACTTCCTATATGCGTACTCCATCTTCAAGAGATTCATGGAAAAGACTGACAGGTACGGGTTTCTGATAACTAAGATCAGTTTGCCTTCATGTGGGAGGGACACTGCAAACTTTTCAAGTGCTCCCCCAAGACCACCTGCATAACCCCACAATATGTCATGGGATGGTAGCCTAAGAATTGTCCCCATTCTCCTTCCCCACAATTGTTACAGTAATGATATAATGTTAACATGTGAAGATTTCCCTCTGCTGCAAGACATGCTACAGGTTTCACTGGAACATCTGTGAGGGTGAAGATGGTCAATGAACCCACAGAACATTCAAGGCCTAGGCGCTACCATAAGGTTTGGGGTATCCTCAGGTCTCATAAAACTCATGTTATCTCAAAATCTGTAATTGATAAGATATGCATTTATCCAACCTCTAAGTATGTGAGAGACAAGCCTCTATAGGAACTTGGGGGATTGGGAGGACTTCTAATTTCCACCTAACACTTTGCCCCTATGCCTTATGCTGCCCAGTCAAGAAGGGGCACCTGTGGAACTGGAAATGAGAACAAGTCACCTTTGAGAAGGTAGAAATACTAGTGAAGCAGAGTAAAGCTCTGAGCATCTCCCAAGTAGGACTACCATTTGAGTTAGATGATTCTGTGGCTCTGTTAGGTGACCTAGGCACTGTGGCAGAGTCAACAGAAGGAGAAATTCCCCTGAGAATTTTGGTCCTAACCTCTGGATAGGTGCAGAAATTCTACATACCCCCTTACAGTAACAGCTCCTAGCAATGTACACAGCTCTCTCCAGGTTGAGCCTCTCACACAGCATCCAGTGCCACAACCAGCGGGCTGAGCTCAGATTGTCTGTCTAGTGATTGTTTACTTATGAACCCTGGCTGTTAACCCTTTGCACTGATGGTTGGGCCATTCTAAAGGGATGAAACCTATGGCTTTGGACAATGGGAAACCAAGGGGTTGATAACTATAAATAAGCCCTTATGGAGTCAGTATATGGGAAAAGACATTTGGGTACATGTGCAAACGTCCAAGGCAGTTCTCACTGCTTTTCCTCTTACAGCTCATAAGGCACTGACAATCAGGAAGCTCATAGCTTAGCTCAAGTACAAGCCTTGGTTACTGACCCTTCAGTAGATATATCAGATTGGATGTCTAGAAAGAGTGGCCGCTGCATAAGATGGTTTATTGCTAGGGACGTTATATTGCTCTTAAAATACAGTGACTTGATTAATGTAATCACAGTGTGTCATGTGTGTGCTGAACAACACTCAAGGCAACTGCTAAGAGAACTGGGTCCAACCACTAGAGTTCCCAGCCAGTGAAAGATTGGCAAATTGATTATATCTATCCCCTCCCCGTGAATGAGGTTCTAAGTATGCCTTGGTTTGTGTGAACATGGCATATGGCCTAATCCAAGGTTTATCCTGTCACTGTGCAAACTAGGCTGCCACCATCAAGGGATTAGAGAACTTAAATACCATGTATAGATTCTCTTATTGACTAGAAAGCCTTTGGAGGTTACATTTCAAAAGTTTTGACATGCAAGTCTGCGCAAAAGAACATGACATAGAATGTATGTTCCATCTCCACTATAATCCACAGCAGCAGGATTGGCAAAAAAGAAAAATGGAATATTAAAACACAAACACAAATTAAACTACTAACAGTTAAACCCATCTGGGCCAGGATAACTAATGGACTGTCCCAGGCTTTAATACATTTAAACAACCAACCAACCGGTCTGACTTATTGTCCCATATGCCAGACTGGGGACCCATGCTGAGATACCCACCACCATGAAGGTATGGAGATCCTGGAAAACAGACATTGCCTGGACTCTTGCTGTGGATCAACGTACTATGCTGCTGAGAACACCAAGCCCCATCACACTTGGAAAAGGAATTATCTCTGGAATTTACACTGGGATGTCCCACAGGGATGGGTGAGTTCATTTGCAGCCCTAGGCAAGGGAGCTGCTGAAGCTCCACTGGAATCCTATTCTGCAGCTGGAACTCTTAAAAGGCACTATACCTGGAATGAAATATGCGCTACTAGACAGAAGTGAAGATGGCGGTCCTAGCCTGGCATATCCTGTGCCCAGTCCACCTCCTTATTCCTGACAGTGCTGTCTCCCCCAGCCAAGATGTATGGTATAGACAACGAGGTTAAGTTTCCAGAGGTGCCAGCCTCCTTCTCCTCAAGACCAGAGAGGTGGGGGGAGCATTCTTTTCTTTTCCCCACTTGTATGATCATTTGGTTGCCATCTTTGTTCCCTCCATTGACTTGGAAGATGTTATAGCTCACATAGAAGCCCTAAATGATAGCCAACAAAGCCTGTCCTTACTTAACACTGAAATGACTGTAATGAGAAAAGCCGTCCTCCAGAACAGGATGGAGTTAGACTGCCTCACAAGGAAGTCCCTGTGCCGTTACCCAAACACAATGTTGTGTGTTCATACTTGATTAGTCTGCTAATGTATCATATTTATTAAACCATATAAGGACACAAGTTAATGCCTGGAGTGATCTGATCTCCAGTTCATGGGATTTAATATATCCATGGTTCAATCCTGGGACTGCTTCTGGAAAAAGTCACTGATTTGGGGAATCATTGTCTCAATCTATGTTTTCTCATGCATGTACCTGTATTGTTGCTGTGGCATCTGCCCCCCGAACAGCCAGGTAGCTGCGGAAGGAGCCACCTCCACACTAGTGAACCCCTTGCTGACTGCTCAGGGCCTACTGCAGGAGAGGAGGGAACACGGGATTGTAAGAGCTGGTCACAATGGTTGGAGCGTTGCGAGAGGTCATCGATAAGACATGACCACCCGTTAACTCCTGAGCTGGATGGACCCAGGCAATGAGAGGCTCCTCACCCACTCCTCCATTCTGGAATGTGCCTTCCACTTGTCTTCCTTACTCCCAGGGGTGCTCCAAGTACACAGCCTTGAGACAGTGATGTGGTGTTGAGAACACCTGCATGGTATATGTGACTGAACCCAGTTAAGGCCTCTTTATAAACTTCTGTGCTTTAGCAGACAAGTGATGAGGAGCCACCCCTCTTGCTGCCGCCTGAGATAAGCATCATATGGATGTAAGTTCCCTTTGCTTATTCAATCTGCAATTTACCAGCTTGGAGTAGGGCACCTTTTTATTTCGTTTCTCTCTGCTTTCTGAGTTAAGGGGCCAGTTTCAGTTCTCACCAGGAGCCCTCCCAAAAGGATTGCAAGCCAACACTTTTTACTCCATAGTTTTGATCGCCTAAGTTTTGTCTATTCCAGAAAGGAGATGAGTGCTTCTCTTCTCCAGGTGGATTGAATTCTGATAATACCCCAGCAGATTAGGCTTGCTTCATTAATATCTCCTGAGGACAGGCCTTTTAAGGAGAAGAGAGGGCTCTGGTGTGTTTCAAAAATGGATCATTTTCACAGCACCTGGGTGGCTCAGTTGGTTGTGTCTGACTTCAGCTGAGGTCATGATGTCATGGTTTGTGAGTTTCAGGCCCGGGGGGCTCTCTCCCCTCATCCTGTCTCCCTTTCTCTCCGCCCCTCCCCAGCTCGTGGGCACATGCACACTCTTTCTCTCTCAAAAAAATTTTTTAAAAAATGAGTCCTGCTTTCCTTTCTGCTTCTTGTGGGAAGAAGAAGAGGATCATTCTCCCATGTTCACTGTGAGGAACTGGTTGAGCACCTGGAGGTAAATCTCACAAAACTGTGGGGTCTGCCTGTGACTGGGTGCCCTTGCAGTTTTTGAGTCTCAGACTTACCTATGCTGAGCTTCCAGCTATTCATCAGCTCTAGTTCTTGTTCGTCCACCCCACCAATGGGTCTTTTTTTTTTTTTAATGTTTATTTTTTGAGCGAAAGAGAGTGTGTGCTCTCGCGGGCATGCGCGTGAGTGGAGGAGGGCCAGAGAAAGAGAGGGAGACACAGAATCCAAAGCAGGCTCCAGGCTCTGAGCTGTCAGCACAGAGCCCAATGCAGGGCTCCAACTCAGGATGGGAGATCATGACCTGAGCCCATGTCGGTGGCTTAACGGACTGAGTCACCCAGGCGCCCCATTCCCACACCCTCTACTGGTTCTGTACCTGAGTATCTGCTCAGGTAAGTTATTCTTTTTGTTTGTTTGTTGGTCTCCAGTCTTGGGAGCTTCAATTTGCCCTAATCTCTCTATGGCTTCTAGAAGAGTTGTTGTTTTTTCAGCCTGTTCAGCATTTTACTTGTTAGGATGGAGTGGTGATTTCTAAGTTTCTTACATGCAAAACCAAAAGTTGGCCAGCAGTTCTTACTCTTGGTCAGCAATGGAATTTGAAATTCCATTCCAGAAAGTTACGATAAATTTCATAGAGATGGGAAAAGGTAGTTGTGAGCCATTGTGTAGAAAGAATTATGAGCCCAACTTACTTTGATGGGGAATGGAGAGAAAGAATAGAAGATAGTTTTAATATTTTGCATTTTTACTTTTTTTCTCCATCTCCACTATTCTCCCTATACCTCAAGGGCTAGTATGTTCTTAATGCCTTAACCCTATTCTCCACCCCTCTATGTTCCAAACTCAGTTAGAAGCAGAAACAGACTCAAAGATGTCACCAGCTTGTATGCAAGAGAGGCAGATTTATATAATATATACTATTCCCTGAGTGCCTATTAGAGACCGTATATTTTGAACACACAGTTCCGAAAAACCTCCGTGTGTTATACATCTTGTAGACATGAGAAAACAAATGTTCAACAACTACTCTTGGTGTGCATTATTTTAGGTAATTTTCAGGAATTCTCTATAATGTGATATTATCATTCTTGGCAAAATAAATGAAGAAACCCATACTATTTCAATGAAAAAAATATAGGGATTATTTTAGCTTCAGCAAATATGGTGCATCAGGAAGATGACATGACCTTGAGTGAAGTGACTTGCTTCAGCTGAGAGAGCCTTCGTGAGGGAAGACTAAGCTGTAAGGTGTAATCTGACAATATGCCCAACATCCAGGGAAGTGAGTTTCAGTCCTGAAATTAGGCTGGTGTTGGGAAGGAGTGTGGAGTTTAGCATTGCTCTCGGCATCCTCTGCCACTCCAGCGTTGATGAGATGATCATGCAAAAGTATTGCTGTAAATGATAAATAATTTATATAGCAGGGACAATGAAGAAAGTACAAAAATTACCTGTCCTTACTCTGGAATAAACATGTGCCAAGCACGACACTTTTGATGTCATAAATGCAACAGTTTATTCCATGCAGTACTGATTTGAAATGATTGAGAAAAAATAAATGGAATTCATTAGTTATGCAGAAAGATCTAATGGGAGAAGCTTAAAGTTCTTTCTGACCCTATTTCTCTAATTCACATAATTTAAACAGTCCTCTCCTTTTAATTTTCTGGTGTGTGCTTTTTGAGATCATGCTTTTCTTAATGTATTCTGGGTGTCCTAATGGGCACAGCAGAGAGGAAATGAGGACCTATGAAAATATATAATGCAAGTACACATTTTAGCTAAAAATATTCAAGACATTCAATAATCCAAAACAAATAATATGGAACTGCACAGGGGATCATTTAAAGGGCAGTTTTCAGTATCATGTGCTTTTAGACCCAGCAAAGTAAATATAATGTTCTTGCACTTATTAAGCTAGAACAGTTTAAACATGAGGCATGAACCAATTAGACAGGCCTGTAGTACATTATCATTAAAAACAGTAATTATCTTTACTGCTGAGTGAATTAGTAAATTGCTCCTGACCCGCTTTCCCATGTAGTCATAAAACAGGCCAGATTGCTATTGTTTTCCTAAGGATTATATCCAGTGTGTTGGCCTCAGTGTAATAAACCTGAACTCTGAATGAAATTATCCCAATAATTTATGAGGCTCTGTCTTTATGGAGCCATGTCGTTGAGTAGAGAATTTCTAAACCCGAAAAATGTCTGTTACCGCTCTATTTATTTCACTATAAATCAAAAAATTGTTTCTCAGCATTTTCTTTCAAAGATTACCAAACTTTTGATCACAGGAAAGATCTGAAATGTGTTCTACATTCTTAACGGAGAATGGAATACTTTCATCAGAACATTCATTCCAATGAAATATATTTATGCTCTTTAATGCATAGATCATGGACCATTAATTGCATATGTTTGTACTTTATAAATATATGCTCACTGCCACATTTGTAATTGAAAAGTTAACCTGATAGCAATGCTTTTGATTCACTATTATAGATGTAGGATTTACTTTGATATCAAGTGATGACATTAAATTGTATTCCTGCTTTAATATTATAAACAGATGTCCATTTTTCCCCAAGGATATATACAGAAATCATTACTTGGGTAAATTTCTATGAAAATCTGTTTTATGTGAACAGCATTTTAGAAATGTCTTGAGAGACTGGTCAGCCCAAATCCCAAGAGACAAATCTTTGGTTAGGCTGGCTGACTGTCAGGTGAGGCCTACTCCTTTACCCACAGGATCAGGCAAATTTTGGCAGGAAGCCAGAACACAGATATCTTCCAGTGTATGGAGTGCAGCACAAGATTTCCATGAAAAAGGAGGTGGGGTGGGGGGAAGGGATCAGGATAGGCAGGTACCGAAGATTGGTTGCTTCCACAGAAATATCAAGGTTTTTGTTTTTGTGGGTCTTTTCTGCTTTGTTTTGTTCTTTTGTTTGTTTACTTGCTTTTGTTTCATTTTTTGTTTGTGTTTGTTTTGGTAGTTACATGAAGGAAGAGGGAATTTGTTTCACTGAAGTTCTGCAGACTACTAAATGTAAGACACCCAGGCCACTTTACTTTAATGTTTTATTTATTTTTGAGAGAAAAGAGAGAGAGGGAGACACAAAATCTGAAACAGGCTCCAGGCTCTGAACTGTCAGCACAGAGCGCGAAATAGAGCTCAAACTCATGAACCATGAGATCATGACCAGAGCCAAAGTCAAATGCTTAACTGACTGACCCACCCAGGTGATCCCAGGCCCCTTTACTTTAAATGGAAACCCTTCCTTGACCATAATAAACTATGTCTGACCCTCCAATTCTTTCAGTTTCATTTAAGAGTTTCCTTTTGTTTAGGTGAAGTCTTATTGAAGATTATTCTCTGGTAAAAAGGTGAAAATAAAGAGATTAACAGAACTTGTATGGATTAGTTCAGTAATATGTAGGGTTTTTTTGTTTTGTTTTGTTTCAAGTTTTTATTTAAATTCTAGTTAGTTAACCTGTCATATAATATTGGTTTCATGAGTAGAGCCTAGTGATTCATCACTTACAACACCCAGTGCTCATCCCAACAAGTGCCCTCCTTAATGCCCATCCACCATTTATCCCATCCCCCCCAACTCCCCTGCTGTTCTCTCTAAAGGTACCTTTTATGATTTGCCTCCTTTTCTTTTTCTTTCCTCTATGTTCATCTGTTTGGTTCTTAAATTCCACATATGAGTGGAATCATATGGTGTTTGTGTTTCTCTGACTTATTTTCTTAGCATAATACACTCTAGCTCCATCCACAACATTACTAATAGCAAGATTTCATATTTTTATGGCAGAGTAATATTCCTTCCTTTATATACACCACATCTTCATTTGTCAGTTGTTTCCTTTAAATGTGTAAAAGGAGGGGCGCCTGGGTGGCTTAGTCAGTTAAGCGACCGACTTTCGCTTAGGTCATGATCTCGCGGTTCGTGGGTTCCAGCCCCGCGTCGGGCTCTGTGCTGACTGCCAGCTCAGAGCCCAGAGCCTGTTTCAGAGTCTGTGACTCCCTCTCTGTCTGACCCTCCCCTGCTCACGCTGTCTCTCTCTCTCTCTCCTAGAAATAAATAAAACAGTAAAAAAAAATTAAATGTTGTAAAAGGATGTGAGATTTGCTAGTATGCCTGCATTGTGGAAAGCATTCCTGGTAGGAGAATGTGTAAAGGCTCTAAAAGCAGAAAATCACTTGGCCCATTTGAGTACTGAAAAAGATCAATAGGACTAGAGTTAAGTATTTGAGTAGATGCATCTGTGTTTAAAGGATTGTATGGAAATACAATTGTTGGGCATTTATGTGCTGTGATTAGTTGGACTTTACTTGAAGGGTATATAAGATCTATATGGTGATACAGTAATGTTTCTACCTATGAGGTTTGTTTGGGGATTTTGTTTATGATTCTATATCCACTTCAGTTTATTGTGCCCATGATTCTCTGCCCAGTAAGATAATGCTCACTGCCTCAAAGAGTGACAGAANAAAAAAAGGTCAAATGCTGGGCCTTTGATTTTTTTCAGAAAGAAATTCTGAAAATGAGAATTTATGCTAAGGCAAAGAAGAAATTTTCAGTGGCTTGGACTAGGAAGACCTCCATTTTGTCTGCTGGGTATAGAGGGAGGAGGGGTATCAGGGATGTGAGCATTGTGTCCAATGTAGTACACACAGCAAGTGGGCCTCAACAGGTCCTGGCAATGGTCATGAGAGAGTTCATAGTAATGACCTGTGTGTTCTGTGTTACTTTCCAAAGGCTGGATGAGAGGACAGATGTCTTGCAGTATGTCAGCTTTGACAGAAAATGGCCTTTACCTCATTATTAGTTGACACTGTTACTGTTACCCCCGATATGATTCCTGCGTTAGTGGGACATAGCAGCTAAGCTATCTGAATGGAGATGAGCCCATGAAGAAAGGAAACATGAGGCCCCGTTTGAGACTAATTTCTCTCACTTCATAGAATGGGTCTTGTTATTTCATTCCGACCTTGGAAGGACACATTGCTCCTCTCTCAGTGGGCTTCCAAAAAGGAACTAAGCCAGAAATACAGCCTCTTTATGCCCTTAATGATAAGGGACAAGTATAAGGAAAAAGTACCTGGAAATCACTTTAATGTTCTATTTAATAACTGCTACCTAAATATTTTTTCTGAATATTACTATAATCCATTTCTCTCAGAAAAATCATAGTTAAGAAACAAGTCTCTAGGGGCGCCTGGGTGGCTCAGTCGGTTAGGCGTCTGACTGCGGCTCAGGTCATGATCTCGTGGTTTGTGGGTTCGAGCCCCGCGTCCGGTTCTGTGCTGACAGCTAGCTCAGAGCCTGGAGCCTGCTTCAGATTCTGTGCGTCTCTCTCTCTGACCCTCCCCTGCTCGCTCGCTCTCTCTCTCTCAGAAATAAAACATTTTAAAAAAATTTTAAAAAGAAACAAGTCTCTATATTCATAGATTGTAAATTTGACATTTGAAATTATTGGCAATGACCTACATTTATTATGAAATGTATCATTTATAGAAAATATAGAAATAAACTATACTATATAAAATACTTAAGAGAACATAAGGAGATACAGTATTTGTAGATAATACTTAGAGTGATGTTTCTCTTGAAAATATGTGGCAGAATGGCTTTCATTTTACTTTTTTAAATGTTAAATAACCTTTCAAAAACTTTCCTAGAAAGAGCAAAGATTTCTCAGAACTTGTGTGTGAGTATATTTTAAAATGTCTATTATTGGCAGAACAAAAAGTTGGCAATCTATTTTAGTCCCACTGCCATTAAAATGTTATCTGTTCATAAAACTAAAGTCTGAGCTACTGTATCACCATATTAGAAAAATAAATTCCTTTTTTCTCCCTCTTCCTTCACCTCCTCCTCCTCCCCTAGTTATACACCATGAAATGCACAGACCTTAAGTGTAAAATACAATGTTGTTATGCATATAGCCTCATGTAATCCCTAATCAGATTGTAGAATATGCACTTCACCCCAGAGACTTTATATGCCTTCCATTATTATTATTTCACAGCGCAGCAACTGGCAACTACCATCCAGATCATTTTTTCTATGGTGGATTTAGTTCTGATACTTCAGATAAATGGAGTAACATGTACCCATTTGATTTAGGTTTCTATCACTGACAGTAAGTTTCTTTTTAATTTTTATGAATGTCATTACATATATCCATTTTTAATTTCCTTTTGTTGCGTAAGTGGTAGTGTACAGTGGGAATACACCATGGTGTTTCTTCATTTTCCTGTTGATCATTGGTTTTTGTATGACTGGACTATTATAAGTAAAGATTTTCCCACATAATTATGAGTATCTTTCTCCTAACATACATGTTTAGTTTTCTTGGTTAAATACTGGCTGAAAGTAGAATTGCTAGGTAAGGGAGGAAATGTATTTTTGACGTTATTTAAAAAAATAAATAAAGCCAAACTGCCTTCCAAAGTGGTTATACAATTTACTTTCTCAACAGCGAGTCATGAGTGTAAGATCCTCTAAGTCATTGCTGACATTTGGTGTTAATGTGTTTCTCAGTTCAACCATGCTAGTGTTTGTGATGGTAGATACCATTGTAGGATTAATTTGCATTTGCATTCAGTGATGGTGAGCAACTTGCTATGTACTTAATCATTATTCATAGATTTTCTTTTGTTAGGTATACATACTTTTGCCACATTTTATTAGTTTCTTTTACTTATGATGTGTAGTTTTGTGTATATTCTCTATGCAAGTCTCTTGTCAGCTATATATATTGCACATAATTTTTTCCTCTTTAGCGTGACTTTTTAATGTTATTAAATAAGATTTTAATTCTGATAGTATAATTTATCATAACTTCTTTCAAGATTTGTACTTTTAGCTATTCCAAGATCAGAGAGATTATATCCATGTTTTTTACTAGAATCTTTAAAATTTAAGCTTTAATGTTTAGGCCTATCTCTACCTGGAATTAACCTTTTTTTCTATGGTTAAAGTAGGGTGTAAGGTTTATTTGTAGGTTTCTGTATCTGAATGCAGTTTTTCCAAAACTATTTGTTAAGAAGACTCCCTTTTAGACTTTCTATAGAATTACCTTTGTACTTTGTCTATATTTATGTATATCATTTTCTGGAATCTCTACTCTTTTTTTAATTTATTTTTTTAGTTTATTTTAATTTTTTTTCTTAAATAGTTTACTGTGAGGTTGGTTTCCATATAATACCCAGTGCTCATCCCAACGAGTGCCCTCCCCCATGCCCATCAGCCCCTCTACTCTTTTTTTAAATTATCTGCTTTATCTAACCTTTTACTATTCCTATATGGCCTCTAGTACTGCCCTTTTATTATTTTTCCAACATTATTATTTGCAGGATAGTTTGAACTTTTTAAACTAATTTAGCTAACTTCTAATTTCATTGAAATTTTATTTATTTTATTTTGGGATCACCTTTAATTTCTAAAACAATATGTAGGTATGTTAATAAATCCATGGCTAACTTACACCTTCTCAATATTGATCTTCCAGTACATGAGGATCATATAGAATTCCATTTATTTAGGTCTTCTTTATTTCTGTCAGCAACGGCCTTAGTTTCAGATTTTCTTAAATTTATTCCAAAAATATTTTCTATTTTAATCCTTTTGTATGTACAATTTTCTTAATTACAATTACACCTTTTATAGAAGGTTGATTTTTTTTTTCCTCTTAATTCTGTATTTTTTGAACTTGTTAAATTGTNTCTTTTGTATGTACAATTTTCTCAATTACAATTACACCTTTTATAGAAGGTTGATTTTTTTTTTTTCCTCTTAATTCTGTATTTTTTGAACTTGTTAAATTGTTAGCTTGGTAAGTTTTTGACTAGGAATATATAGTCTTATGTAAAATTCTTAATTTCCTGTATCTATACCTTCATTTGCTTTGCAAATGCTTTGGTTTTACTTCATGTACACTGAGAACTTTTAATACAATGTTCACTAGAAGTTGGAAAGAAGTGGAGGGAGAAGATATCATTGCCTCCTTCTGCACCTTTTATATCATTAAATCTGTTATCAACTGATGTTATTAGTACCTTTATATCAATTTAGGCAGTTCTCCTTTAATCTTACCTTGTAGAGATTATTTTTAATGTATCAGTTTTTGTCAAATGCATTTCCCTAATTGAATGAGATAATGATTTTATTCCTTTATTCCTTTTATTCCTTCAACGTGGTGAATTACATTGACCCACTTTTTAACATGAAGACAACCTTGCATTCCTAGACCCCACTAGTCATGATATATCTTTTTAACACTGATGCATTTGATTTGCTAATACCCTGTTAATGAATTTTGTATCAATATACGTTAGGAAGTGGTTTGCAACTTTTCTTGAGCCTTTGTCAGGTTTTGACATGAAGGTCAAGCTGGACTCGTAAAATGGGTTGTAAATTTTACTTCCTCAGTTTTCTGAAAGAGTATAAAAATGTATAATATATAATGTTGTTGTCATTTCTTCCTTAAAGACTTAATATAATTCAGTGTAATAGTGTCGGTTTGGGCTTTTATTTGTGGGAAAGTTGTTAATAATTTAATAGATAAAGAGCTATGTGGATTTCCTATTTTTTCCTTCAGTTTTGACAAGTTGTGTTTTGCAAAGAATCTGTTCGCTTAAATTATGAACACTTTGTGCCAATAAATTTAATAACTGTTCCTTCTATCCTGCGTGACTTACTATTTCCTCATATATTCCTAATATTGTATTTTGAGCTTTTTTTCCTCTCTAAAACTATCTTCTAAGAATTCTTCAAGTTAAGTTGTTGTTGTTTTGAGAGTATTATTCAACTCTGACTTTATCCCATGTTTATTCTTTTTTCTTGTCATGGATTTTGGATCTTTAGTATTTACTTCCTTATGTAATTTCTTCCACCTTTTTCTAGTCTTATAGACTAAATGCCAACATGATCCATTGATTATTAAGCCATTTTTTCCTTTTCAAATAACATTTAAGTTATATATTTCTATATATGTGCCACTTTAGCAGTACTCTACAAATTGTGATGCTTTATTTTCATTATCCTTCTCTTCATATTATTTTCTAATTTTCTCTTGATAACTCTTTGACCCATTGGCTATTTAGCAATGTTACTGACTCTCCAAATACCTGGGTCTTCTAATTGCATTCTACTTTGGTTTAAGAATATTATTTGTAATATTATAATCTTTTGAAATATATTTTCACATATGTTCTGGCAAGTGGTAGATCTTGATCATTTTCCTTTAATTTTTAAAAAATGTTTATTTTTGAGAGCAAGAGGGACAGAGCATGAGCAGGGGAGGGGCAGAACGGGGGGCGGGGGGCAGACACAGAGAGACACAGAGTCCAAAGCAGGTTCCAGGCTCTGAGCTGTCAGCACAGAGCCCCCCATGGGGCTCAAACTCACAAGCTATGAGATCATGACGTAAGCCAAAGTCAGGTGCTTAACTGACGGAGCCACCCTGGTGCCCCATCTTGACCATTTCCTTCCTTCCTTCCTTCCTTCCTTCCTTCCTTCCTTCCTTCCTTCCTTCCTTCCTTTTTTTTAATGTTTATTTATCTTGAGAGAGAGAGCACAAGCAGGGGAAGGGGAGAGAGAGGGAAAGAGAGTGAATTCCAAGCAAGTGAATTCTGAGGTGGGGCTCGAATTCAAGAACCCCAAGATCATGACCTGAGCCAAAGTCAGATGCTTAACCGACTGAACCACTCAGGCACCCCATCTTCTTGACCATTTTCAATGTGAACTGGAAATTAATTTGTATTCTGTTAGTCCAGTCATCTATATGCTTAATAAATTTTGTCTAGTTGCTCTATCATTTACAAAGAGTGGGGTGGGGGGTTAAAACATTCAGCTATGTACGTGGGTTTGTCTGTTTCCTTTTATTTCTGTCAGTGTTTGCTTCATGTATTTTGACACTCTGTCATTAAGTGTGAAAACATTGTTATGTCTTAGTGATGAATTGAACTTTTTATCATTACAGAATGTTCTCATTTCTCTCCAGTAATAGGCTCAAAGTCTGTTTTGTCAGAAAACTATATAGCCACAGTAGCTTCCTTGTGTTTAATGTTTACATTCTAGATTTTTTTCTATATTCTTGCTTTCAGTATCTTTGTTTAGCATTTAAAGTATATTACAAGCAACATACAATTGTGTGTTATTTTTATTTTCATGTCTTAACAATTACTGCCTTTTTAACTGGAGTGTTTAGTCTGTTTACATAAACTATTACTAGGCTATGTTTAATTCCAAAATTGATTTGTAATCTATTTTTCCCATCCGTTTCCTTTTTCTACTATTTCTCTTTTCCTGCTTATTTCGAATTAGTTGAGTATTTTCTAATGTTCCATCTTACCACCTCATTTGCCTTGTTAGCTGTATATTGTGTCCATTTAGTTCTCATTCTCAAATGTTAACTTCTTCTAAACTAATTAGGGGTGACAATGTGCTAACTCTTCTAAAATGTAAGAAACTTAAAACTGTAAAATCCCAGTTTAACTCCCATTACTTTTTTGCTATTGATGACAAATATTTTGTACCACATACGTAATATCTATTATAAAATATTACTATGGATACATAATTCAAAGGTCCATACATAATCTCAGTTTCTAATTGATTTTTTCAGCATGAAGAATTATTTAAAAGTTCTAGTGGTGCATGTTTGCTGAAGATGACTACTTTTAACTTTTATTTTTCAAAAATATATCTCCTCTTAATTTTTGTAGGATACTTGTGATGGTTAATGATTTGAGTATTTTTTTCTTCATTTTAAGATTATTCAAAAATACTTTAGCTTCCATTGTTTCTGATTCACAGCCATCATTCATGTCAGTGATATTTTCAATATAATGTCTTTAATTTTCCTCTGGCTATTTAAAGAGTTTTACTTTATTTTCATCAGCATTATATGTGTTTATGTAGCCTTTGTTATATTCAGGTTTCCCTAAGATTTTTGGATCTGTAAAATAATTGCCTTTTTCAAAATTGGGAATTATCAACCACTGTTCAAATAATTTTTCTAACCCATTATCTCCCTCTTTTAAGTCACTACTTCTACATATGGTCTAACACCTGATGTCACTCAATGTTTTTTCTCTATAATACACTCAGGCTCTATTCATACCTTTAGTATAGTTTTCTTTCTTTAAATTGGATCATTTATATATTTTTGAGATTACTCACGGTTTGTCTCTAGTCACATACCAATGTTAATCAATCCAAAATATTATTAAAGACCTAGAAGACTGGAACACCTATAAAGAAAGTTGATTTAGTTAATTTTATAAGCATCCTATACCTAACAAAAACAGTATACATTGCTTTCAAATACATATGTAACAAGAACCAAAACCAATAGACCACTTCTAGGACCATAAAACATTTCTCAATAAATTGAAAAGGGTTGAACCCCATCAAGGAATGTTCTCAGGCCACAAAATAACTAAATTATACATCAATAACAAAACTATATATAAACTCTGATGCCTGACAGTCAAGCAGTACACTTCTAAACTGCCCGTGAATTAAAGAAATTACAAATAAAATTAGAAAATTTCAAATTGAATCCAAATGAAAAGACAACCTATGAAAATTTCTAAGGTACAATAAAACCATGTTTTGAGTAATGACACCACTGAATGCTTAGAATAAAATAGATAAGGTCTCAAATTTATGACAAGCTTTCACCTGGAGGGAACTAGAAAGAAGAAATATTAAGTGGAAGTATAGAAATATTATGACTGATAATAAAATAAAAACTGTAAGCCAAAGTCAATAAAATTAAAATTTGGTCAAAAAGAGTAATCTCTGGAAAGACTAACTTTTTAAAAAAAATAAGCAAGGTACAAATCGGGATGCCCTATATATCCTATAGATATGCATTGAATATTGTATCTTAAAAATTATACCCTTCTGTTTTAGAGTTTCTGTGTGGTTCTTTATTTCCATGTCTGAGTTTCTTCAAATATTCACTCATTGGGGCCCCTGGGTGGCTCAGTCGGTTAAGCATCCGACTTCGTCTCAGGTCATGATCTCATGGTTCATGGGTTAGAGCCCCACATTGGGCTCTATGCTGACAGCCAGCTCAAAGCCTGGAGCCTGTTTCAGATTCTGTATCTCTCTCTCTGACCCTCCCCTGCTCACGCTGTCTCTTTCTCTTTCTCTCTCTCTCAGAAATAAATTTCAAAAAATATTCACTCATAATGGTCACCTTTACCTTAAATTATTGAAAATATTTATCGTAGCTGTTAAAAAATTATTTTAAAGCCACATTTCCCTGCTTCATTGGATATCTAGTAAACTGGTATGTTTGGGTGATTACATTTTAGAGACTCTATCACTTTTTTTATTCTTAAGGGATGAGTCTTATTCTAACAGACTGTTAACATATTGACAGATACTTTTCATCCTTTTGGACTCATGTTTATTTTTTGTTATATATGTTTCTCTTCCCCTAGATCTTTGTTGTGGTCTTTAGGGATGGACATGCTTCATACTCCTAAGACGGGCTTTTCTGGTGTCTCCATTATTTGTCTGTGGTGCTCAGGAGGTCCCTCCACTCCACTTATTCCAGAATTCAAGGTTCTCCCAGAAATGTGTGTCCTGTAGTACCTCTGCTCAGCTCACACCCCCACAGAAACCACCGCTAAGACTTAGGCTTCTTTTTCTCCTTTCTTCTAGTCAAGGACGAAGGTAAATCCTCACATAAACTTCTGAAGCTCCCCCCATGCAGTATTGTTTTTTTTTTTTTTTCTTTTCCAGGGTACTACTCCACAAATGCCAGCCATTTTCACAAGGTAGAACTCCAATAACTACCTCCTTCACCCAGATATACCTCTAGCCCGCCTCCTTATGGCACAAAGGAAATGGCAATGTGCAAACACCTGGGGAGGCTCGTCTTTTGCTTTTGCTTTTTCTCAAGTATTACAGTCTTGTGCTGACAGTTCTTCAACGCCTGGAAACAATTGTTTCATGTATGTTGTCCAGCCTCATAGTTGTTATGGCAGTAGGCAGATCTGAACTCATTTTTTCTGTGATGGCCAGTGAGAGTTAACTTTTTTAATAGTTCCCCAACTTGCTGCTTATTACTTAGTAATAACTACAACAAGTCTATATACAGTGCACAGTTTACCTTCATTATAATGAAGCCATTTTATGTGGGGTGGGCCATAATATTAGATAATTGCATCATAGTTGAAAGTATTCATATGTACCTTGTAGTTTGGGAGTCTGTTTAAAACATTTAAGCTAGCTGTAATCTAAAAAAAAAAAAACTTCTTGTCAAAAATTTCTCTTCCTGGTTTACGACATTTACAGTTTTCTCAAACTCAAAGCCAACTCGGTGTTGGCTCATAGTTAATCTCTTGGCTTTATATACTGAATTTTATGAAGAATTATATATTTTCGCTCCCAGCAGATACTCTTCCTATTTTCTTATTATAAAATATTTATTTCTGGTAACAAGAGTAATGATTTCAATATAAATATGATAGGCTATATTATAGTTTCATTTATTGAGTATCTATTACCACCTAGTCATTTTACTAAGCACTTGGTATCTTATGCAAGTTTCTTAAACTTTGTGGCTAAATTATTCATCTATAAAACAAGGCTAAAAATAATTTCTACTTTATGGGGTTGTGAGAATTTAACAGCATAATTCATGCAAGGTCATTTAGGTAGTGCTTGACACATAAGTACACATGAATTATACATTATTATTTAACATGTATTATTTACATCCTACAACCCTTGGGAATATCTACCTTCTTCATATCTCCATTGTACCTCATCCCCTGTGATTACATCCTCCATAAATCCTTCATCAAAACCTGACTCAGGTTATTTACTGTATTTTTTCCCAGCAAAAAATCTGCCCATTTTAAACTCTGCCTATCTAAAAGGAAAACTGTATTCTAGTCTCCATCCAAAAAAAAAAAACCTCTAATGCTTGATTTGTATGTGATAATGCTTTATTGATACAATTTGAGTTCAGATGATTTCTTCCGTTTTACCCCATACCTTCTCATTCTTCATGCCACTTAGACCCATATTTTATATCAACTTTATTTTTCCTGTTAGCATGCTTGTTTAGCCATTAATGTCTTATTACTGGGCAAGGACAATAACTCGCTCTATTTTGATAACTTCCCATCTCTTCAATATACCACAGATATGGGAGTTTTCCAGCCTTCCAAAGTGTGTGTAGAGGTGATTAATGTATCTCCACTGACTGACTGAAAACTAGCATCTATACCCCATATCCTAGTGATTGATAGCTACAATAGTCAAAGTACTTTTGAGGAGTTGTTTACTATTTAATATAAAAATTAACATTTGTGAGTAATTATTACATGCCAGACATACTCATCACAGAAATACAAGGAGACACAGACTTTTAATATCTTTATTTCAGGTTGAAAAGAATAGAAGCCGAAAAATAAAATCCGGGTAAGATGGCAGAAAAGTAGGGAGCTCTGTACATTGCACTCGCCCCCATATCTCACACGGAAAAGATCTGAAGCCATAGGAAACCTTACAGAACCCAAGAGATTGGAGGAAAAGGACACAGAATCCACTGAAAAAGCCTTCTAACATGAATGAGAACTGGGGAAGATAAAATCGGGCCGGGACTCCAGGGACGGGGGCGATCCCCCTCTGCGGGGAGTGAGAAGGGAAAAAGAGTCTGAAACCACTCAAGACACGGTCCCTGTCGCTGGGAAACAGAAAAACCTCCGCACAGGGCACGGAAAGACCGAGCACGCCAAATCCCTGCCCGCCAGGTCCCCGTGCGCCCACTCGTCCCCGGAGGGAATATGTGCTGACCACTTCTTTGTGCTCCTGGCTGGCTAGGCCCTTAGAGGAGCTGCGCAGCTCTGCGCCATTGTGTTCCTGGCCGGCTGGACCCCTGGATAGGCGGCGCGCGCGCGTACTTTGCTTCTGCGCTCCTGGCTGGCTGGAACCCTAGAGGGAAGGTGAAGAGCTTAAAAACTGTGAGATTTGGGGGCGCCTGAGTGGCTTAGTCGGTTGGGCGTCCAACTTTCGCTTGGGTCATGATCTCACGGTTAGTGGGTTCAAGCCCCGCGTTGGGCTCTGTGCTGACTGCCAGCTCAGAGCCTGGAGTCTGTTTCAGTCTGTGACTCCCTCCTCTCTGGCCCCCTCCTGCTCACGCTGTCTCTCTCTTTCCTAGAAATAAATAAAAATATTAAAAAAAAACAAAACAAAACAGAACTGTGAGATTTGTCCACGAGTTCGTGTTTTGGGTGATGAGAGACAGGGGGACCAGGTTTCTCTGTCTCCAGCGGGCCGGCGTGCCCCACAAACAAACCCCCGCCCATGCTCGCCAACCCAACAGGGAGGAGAAGGGAGCAGTGATTCTGGCTCCACCCCCAGGGCTAGGCAAGAGGCTTGGAATTGCCCTGAGGGGATCGCCTGTGAGGTTGTGTCTATGGCAATTTCAGTGGGGCGCACCTACTGGGATTTGGAAACTAGGCCTGGCCTGGGTTAAAGAGCGCAACCCACTTAGGCTGCGCCCCTGGCCTGGGGAGTTTACCCACCCAAAAAAGTGAGGTGCAGCACTTGGTTCAAGACGGGACTGGAGCGCCGCCACTCTTCTCCCCACAACCGTCAAGGCAGAACTCCCGCCTGACTCATTGGATCACACCACGCCCATCCCTGCTTGAGAGCTGCCTTGCCCCCCCTCCCTTTTTTTTTTCCCTGGGAACACTGACCTGACTAACTCTGGTCACCAGCTTGCTTAAACAGCCACATTTAGTCCATTCTGTAGATGTAAATTCTACACCTACAGTCCTTTTCATCTCTGTCTCTCAGGAGTAATTAGACTATATAGTTTCTCTGGATAATACCAGCATCCTTCTCTCACCTATCCAACCATATTCCACCCTTTAGCTCTTTGAGAAAAACTTCTTATCCCTTCTGCCTATTCATTCTATTTCCAATTTTGCCTCATCCCCGCCCTGTCTTCTCTCTCTTTCTCTATGCTCTTCACCCAGCACTGCATACACCTGGCTATTTAATTGTGGCTGGGAAATCTGGTTATATGCTTTAAACCATTCTTTGTCCATCGGTTTTCTTCTTTTTTCCTTTTCTTTTCTTTTTGACCTTTTTATGTATTTTTTTATTTTTTATTATTTGCCTTCCCTCCTCCGTCTTTTCTCTTAACTTTTTCGCTTTCCCTTTCGATTTGCATGTTAGTTGGATTTCTCTGTGCGTTTGTGTGCCTCTGCTCCCTGTGTGTTTGTCTGTTATCTTCTCCATGGCTACCTCAAGAAACAAGCCAAAGTACACATGATGGAGAGTCCCAAATATCACTATGAGTAGGAAAATAAAATAACCAAGGTCTCAACAAGAGAGACCAAGAGATACCATTCAAAAAAAAAGAAAGAAAGAAAGAAAGAAAAACCACTCTCTGAAAGGACAGGCCCTGGAGAGTCAAAGAGCCTTCTTGGATACAGCAGCGCTCACAGGTGCAGAGAGCATAACAAGTCTTTAAAACTAACAAAAGCCAGAAAAGCTAAATAAAATGATGAAACAAAAGAACTCCCCTCCAAAGAAATTCCAAGGAGAGCTGATAGCTAATGAATTGCTCAAAACAGATATAAGCAGCATAACTGAACAAGATTTTAGAATAATCATAAAATTAATAGCTGGGCTTAATAAAAGCATAGGGAACATCAAAGAAACTATGGCTACAGACATGATGGAGAATAAGAATAGGCATGATGAATTAAAAATGTGATAAATGAGATACATAATAAATTAGAGGCCTTCAATGCACGGATTGAAGAGGCAGAAAGGAGAATAAGTGATTTGGAAGACACCATTATAGAAAAAGAGGAAACTGACGAAAAAAAGAGACAAAATGATCCAAGAACATGAAAGAAGAGTTTGAGAGCTCAGTGATATGGTCACACGCAACAATATCCATATCATAGGAATCCCAGAAGAGGAAGAGAGAGGGAAAGGTGCTGAAGGAGTTCTGGAACAAATTATAGCAGAGAACTTCCCCAACCTGGGGAAGGAAGTAAACGTTGAAATACAAGAGGCTCAGAGGACTGCCCTCAGATGTAATTTGAATTGATCTTCAGCACGGCATATCATAGTAAAAATGGCAAAATACAGGGACACAGAGAGAATTTTGAAAGCAGCTAGGAAGAAAAGGGCCCTAACATACNTAAAAAAAAAAAAAATGAAGAAGAAAAGAAAGAGAAGCCTAGATTGCCAGTGTACATAATGTTTAATGGCATAGACTTTTAAGACTTAATTTCTTTGTCCTCAGTGTCTTTCTTGTAGTACAGTGGATTATAATTATACTTATTTAATAAGGCTTTTGTGAGAAGTAAATTCGTATATCCAGTATGTCTTGAATTGTGCCTGGTACACAGTAAGTTTTCAGTTAAGTGGCACTTCTTACTGTTTTTGGAGGCATTAGTAACTGACATAAATGACAGGATTGAGATATGGAGCCCAAGGAGCCTGGTACCAGAGCCCAAAGACCATCATTATGCTCTACTGTCTACCTTGGAAGACCTGCTGGACAGCATTCCAGGAGTTTCACATACTACCTCCTACACCTCCCTTCTTACCACTCAGTGTAAGGTTTATTTATTTTGAGCCCACAGTAAACTTGTTTCCTTCTTTATACATGGCTGCCGCCTACTCACATTGTTTTTAAACTTGAAGATTCTGCATACAATCTTTCATGGAGGCTTCCATAATACATTTTCCCATATTGCTACATAATTTACTTCATCTATGATTTTGAATAATTATCCCAAAGAACGTATAGTCGATACTTAAGAGTTCCATTTCCATCTTTCTAGTCCTTAGTGATGTCTGTTATTTTCATTCCATAATACTATTTTAGTTGCTTTATGAATATCCCACAGTCAAACTAAGAAATTATTGTGTGCTTACATTTCTTTAAAATCCAATCCAAGTTTTAAGTATATAAACATGTTGAAGAAAGTGACTTTTTATTTCTATTGTACTTCGTACAATTATGTCAACATATATGGTAATTAGTAAATACTTAATTATAATTATTCAATAACTCATACTTATTCAATATACTCAAGTATATTAGGCTAAACTGATAATATATTAATATATGCCAAAACATGACATTCTTCTAAGAATTAATATGTAACATTTTATAGATAATTCTGCTTAAAATATTTTGAGTCAGATACACTTAATCACATTTTTTTCTAAGCAAATGCAATGATAGCAAATAGCATATTATGTACTTATATAGTAAAAGAAAATATTGAATTCAAGAGCCTATTCAGAAGCCAAATCAAGTTTCTCCAGATAATGTTAACATTTCCTGAGTTACATACAAGAGATCTATTTTATCAGTGATTTTACTAAATACACCCATTCAAGTATTACTGTTTCATAACAGCTGATTTATATTGAATCCCTAAATTATGTAACTTTGTCAAATCAAAATTTCCACTAAAGACATCACTTGCAAATTTCCTATTAGTGGAACACCTAATTTCTTTAACAATATTGCTTATTATTGTTTAATTCCTAAAAAATGAAATGAAAATGAACAAATTATTTTCCCCTCCCTGCTCCAAAGGAAGAAAAAATAGCTGTCGTGACTGCCCTACTTGGATCCATCTCTTCTATAACAAATCCTTGGCAGCCCTTTTAAAGTCTTCATTCCTAGAGCTTGCTTATGCTGCCAAAATATACTTTCTCATCTTTGAAAAATAGAAATTTTATTAAAGAATGTGATTTTTCAAATAATAGAAAAAAAATAGAACTCTATGGCATGGATCCAAATTAGTGTTTTATAAAAGTTAACTCCTTTAGTAAAGAACACTGAAATTGTGCCAAACACAGATTAAAGCCTGTGTTGCAGTAGAATTTCCACCTGGGTGGAAATCCTACTTTTCTTGTAAGCCTAAACTTTTAAAATACTCTTTTTGAAATTTATGGCTAATAAAAAAATAATCCTAACACTATTTCTTTTTGTAATAAAAGTATCAAAAACAATAGAATCTACCCCAGATAGAAGTTTTGAAGTGTATTAAGGAATCGGTGAAAATATGAACTTTTTGTACTAGATCTGTATGTGTTGATATACGGGTAAGTAAAAACAACCAGTTAGTAGATGGAGAAAATATATAAATAGTTTCATCTATTCATAAGGTTCATCTAGAATATTAATATGGAAAATAGAAACCAATATAATGCACTTAATATATCTCAAGGTATCTGGAAGACTTCATCCTTTTTTCCCCTGGATGTTTACACTAATTATGCTTAAATAGTTTTAAGCTATTTTAGACATAATTTGCAATTAATGATTTAACCAGTCACATTTTTATTTGGAAAGTTTTTCTAAGTGATTTCTAACATGGTGCATCCTTCAGGTCTTCAAGTCAAGCACAGAAACAGAGTGCAAAGAAATCTTTACTGCTGGAAATGAATATAATCACAAATAGGTTCATTTTAGCTTAAAATTTCTTGACCATTCATAAATTCTTTTATTGCTATATCTGTGAGCTGCATGTGGAATCAGCACTATAAAGATATGTAGAGGTTAGATGGAAAATTAATTATTAATTTTACAAGTACCTATTTCCCAGTCCAGCCATCAAGCAGCTTCCTTGCCATTATTCCAAATATTGGCAAATCAATAAGAATGTACATTTCCCTCTAGTAATATTACAGTAAAAACAGTGAAACTTAGGTTTGAATAACTGATATTTTCAAAATATTGAGAAAGCAAACAGGTTCCTCAAAAAATAAAAGAAAGAACTTACTGAATATACGACTTTATCAATAAAAAAGAGCAAAAGCATAAGGTCAACAAAATTTTGAAATTTCAGGGGGATATTAACACAGGTGTATTTTATTAAAATAAACTTAAGAGAATGATCTGTTTGGGAGTGTCTGGGTGGCTTAGTCGGTTGAACATCTGATTCTTGATTTTTGGTTCAGGTCATAATGTCATGTTTTGTGGGTTCAAGCCCTGTGTGGGGCTCTGAGCTGGCAGAGCAAAGCCTGCTTGGGATGTTTTCTTTCTCTCCCTTTCTCTGCCACTCTCCTGCTGGCGAGCTCTCTTCTCTCTCTTTAAATAAATAAATAAACTTTACAAAAAAATTTAAAAAGGAGAACAACCATTTAATCTTGTGCAAAATTATTTTTAAACTGTAAGTGTTCTAGAAAAATAGAGATTACAGAAAAAGGGCCCCTGAAAACAAGGGACTTGGTAAACAGAGAGATTACCTTGGAATAAATTAAAAATCTTTGCATTAATTTAAAAAGTACTGGCATAAATGTATATATACAGGTATTCCATACAAAATTGAGTCACCAACAACTTCATTTTTCAACTGGCCATGAATGATGGAGAGTTTGGAGTAGAAGGGAGATTAGTTAAAACCCCTTAAATACTATTTTAAATGTTTTTATAGTAAGCATTTTAAAGTTGATTATCAAATGATACCAAATAATATCCAGTTATATCCCATCTTTAGAATCTAAAATAGAAACACTAGTAAACTTCAAATAGTCAATCCTGATCATAGTTATAATTTTTAAGAACTCCAAAATGCTTTCTCTAGAATGTAAATTAATAAAATGTATTCGTCAAAACCTACTACGCTTTAGTCCAATTTTTCCACTTGAAATGAGCACATTTATGATGAAATATTAGCTTGAGGCATTTTTTTCATAAGAGTATTTAAAAAGTACTACTCAAAATGAGCAAAAACCCGAAATACCCAATAACAAATAGAATGTCTGTTGACTGTTCTATTTACACAATGACATAGGCAGTTGTTAAAGTTTATATTCCCAGTGCATTTTTAATGACCTGGTAAAAGTCTTACCAGACAATTATGAGTAGAAAAAAAATAGCATGTCCATGCTGATTGTGATAAATACACATAACCTGAATAACAAAAATTGGAAAAAAAAAAACCCTTCTCTCTGATCATATTTAGACTTGGAAGAAAATAATGGATGCTTACATTATATACTTTTCAAGTTGTATTATTGTAAGTTACTCTTACAGTCAGAGTTGTTTGCCTTATTCTAGGATTAATACTCAAAGTAGCCATATAAACTAGGAAAACCCACATGAGATGATAAACTATTAGAATTATCTATGGAAATTTATTTGCAAGGTTCTATGTGCCTACACATAGCCAGTCAACAGTTTTACTTAAAAATGAAATCAGTTGTGTTAGTTAATTTATTTGGTCTTGTTGCTAATTTTCTCCTAAAAATTCATAAAGTCATATAAGAGCAAGCATGTATTATTTCATAGCTTTATCATACTGTGTTGTTAGTTTCTCAGTGATATAAAGGAAAGCTATTATGAAACCTAAAAATGGCATCAAAGAATTTTTCTAATTATGCAAAGTTTAATTTGTAAATTTAAACCCAGTGGCTTAAAAATCACAAATATTCCTTTGAAGTATCTTAACTTAAACTGAAAGTTGTTTGGTTGAATGGTGGACATTTATGTAAATTATTACATCAAGTAAAAAACATACCTGAAGCAACATTTTGGGAAAAATATAATTTTTAAATATTGAAGAAATATAGGTATAGAAAGGTACATAAATCATAAAAGTATAACAAAATTTGCATAATGTGAGTCTTTCATAAAATGAGTCCATATAGGTCCATACTGAGTGAAGGAAAAGAATTTTTGTGGCATACAAAAATCTTCATGACCCCATCAAATTATTACCATCTACACTTTCCTAAAGGTGATTTTCATTTCTAGCACTACAGATTAATTTTAACAGGTTTTTTAATCTTTATGTAAGTGCTATCATATAGGATGTATAATTTTGTGTTTAGCATCTTTTGCTCATCATTATATTTAGATGGTATCCATGGTATGCACTAAGCTATATTATTATTTCAGTGTGTAGAGTATTCCATATTATGAAAATACTGAAATTGACTTACAGTTCTAATGTTGATAGGTATTTAGCCTGCTATGTGTTGCTATGTATATTTTTCTAAGAGTATTCCTGTTTATGTTTCTTGGTGTGTGGGTCTAAGCATGAAAATGCTGGGTCATTATGTATGCATGCATTCAAATTGAGTAGAAAATACCAAACAGATTGCAAAAGTAGCAGTATCAATTATAGTCTCTAATGGTGTAAGACAGTACCAGGTTATCCATAGCCTTATCTTATTGGTATTAGCGCACTTGAATTTTAGCTGTTCTGTTGACTATAATTGTATCTGTCTCTGGTGTTAGTTTGTATTAACTTTGAAACTAAGGAGGTTGAGCAACTTTTTTGGGGCCACTTTTGAGGTATCTGGTTAGTCTTTTGCCTATTTTTACTATATTTTAGTTGACTTGTAAGAGTTCTTTATACATTCTGAGTATGGTTCTGTTTTCATATATGAGTTGTGATTATCTTCACCCTTTTGAAATTTTGTCACTCTTTTTCACTGTGTGTGTGTGTGAAAGAGAATCTTAATTTAACTGTCTTGGTATCTCAATCTTAAATCTCGGTAGCTCTGACTTTATGCAAAATTATTTTTTAATAATTTATCTACCTTTTCTAGTCCTCTTCACAGGGGAAATTGATCTCCAATACTTTGTTAATCACTACCAATAGAAGTGTGTGTGTATGTGTGTGTGTGCGTGTGTGTGTGTGTATTTAAATATAATTCCCTTGGTCCACCTGAATATTATAATATCCTAATAGTTCTTTCAGTGTCTAGCTTTCATGACCTTTTCTGATCTTTACTACTTAACTAAATCAAGGAAAATGTTGTCTTCCAAACAAATGAGACAAAATGGAGAGAAATGAGACAAGTGGAGAGATTAAGAAGAACATCAAATGCATATCAATAAAGCCTCCAATACTAGTTACGCTTAAGTATTTTACAATGCATTATAACATTGCCTGTAAATACTAGAATATTTTTAAAATATAATACTTAAGGTTCTATGTGTTAACTTTGGTATAAAACCCACTATAAGATGTTTGCTATTCAAGAGAAAGTGTTCTGATTACAAAAGGTAAGTAAATCTATTTTCTGTTTTACTTTATGCCAATCCTCACCCCTAATGATATTTTAATGAGCTGGGTCTTTTTCAATGACTGTCCGCAGTCCTCTCCATTTTTCACATGCCTTCAGATCAGGGGTGCCAATGCAGGGGCTCTGATAAATTTCTTCAGCAATAACAATTCATGGTTAACATTTCAAAGAAATTTCAGTGTTGATTAAAACATTTTGAAGGCTAACAATCATGGAGCACAAGACGAAAGCCAAGAGGAAATTATTAAAGCTTTGCTATGTGTTTGCTGATTATTGGGAGAGGTTAATAGAGGGGAAACGGAACTTTAGCAAGGTCTGACTGCAATCCCAGGATAAAACCTAAAATCATCTTAGAATTCAAACTTCTGTGTATTTTAGAGATAAATAATGGCATGATAGGTTTCTGAAAAAATCTTACTAAGGATTTGATAAGCTTCAGAAGGGATGTTAAACTGAGGACAAATCTTTAGTGGCAATTCTGAAATTTCTCAGAAGAACATTCATATACAAGCCAACAATTTTTTAAATTATGAATATTATACATTTAAGTGAAAACTGAAATGTTCATAGTAGCTTTGAAACTCCTAATCCAATAATGCTAAACAATGATAAAAATTATAGTATATTACAAAATATGATAATATTCAGTACCTTTTCACATAATTTGAGCCCACTATGGGCTGTTTACCCTTGTGGTGTTTTTGTTTTAATTTTTTTAATATGTATTTTTGAGACAGAGAGAGACACATAAGTGCAAGCGGGAGGAAAAGAAAGAGAGGGAGACACAGAATCCTAAGTAGGCTCCAGGCTCTGAGCTGTCATCACAGAGCCCAACTCAGGGCTCAAACCCATGAATCGTGAGATCACGACCCAAGCCAAAGTCAGATGCTTAATCCACTGAGCCACCCAGGTGCCCCTATCCTTTTTGTGTTTTATGAAAGAAATGTAGAGCTGGACATATCAATGTTCTGTGTGTCTCCTCCCCAAAAGCATAGGCTCACACCCTATATCCTTTAACTCATTTCAAAAACATCATATGTTGGATAATCCAAAACAAAAACAGTTATGACAATAATGTCCTGAAAAGGCTTTTACAGAATGCCTACAAAGGAAATCATTGCGTTCAGGGTAAGAATTATGTACTTTCAGTTGCAAAATATGAAAAAGAAAGTGGGGAGAAACTTACCTCCATTTTCATGCAAGATGAATTCTGTCCAGATGAATTCTGTAACATTTTAAGTAGTTTCTCCAATATTAGTCCAGTATTTCTAAGAAAAAAAAAGATTTTTTCTGGACATGTTCAAAACATAAAATTGATTGTCAAACCTACAACTTTCACATAGAAACAAGTCAACAAACTGATAATTAAAATTCTCAGTCTGAAGTAACTATTTGTTCAGCAGGAAGTTACTGATTTTACTTCAGCAATTTCTGATTCTATTTCTTCTTTATAGTGAGCATTGATCCCATTTAAAATTACCTTGAATGCCTTATTAACAGCAGATGTTAACAGGGCTAACATGGTAGATTATAGCTAATTGACAAAATTCTACACCCCCCAAACCTAATGACTGATTTAAACATCACTTAAAATAAGAAAAGAAAAAGCCATAACAGGAAAAGGAGAAGACGAGCACCAGCCTTACAACAATTTTAAATGGGAATTTGGAATGATAGACCTTAGATTCAATATGAAAACAGAAGTTTAATGGGTACTGTCTCTGAGAAGTATTACCAGCACACTTTGAGGGGGAAAAAAAAAAAAGAATGGGACCCTGGGCATGTTATGGTTTGAGTCCTTTACAAATTCGTGTGTTAAAGTCCTAACCCTCCATTTCCTCACAGTGTGACTTATTTTTTAAAAAAAGTTCCTGTGGATAGATATAATTATTTTAAATGAGGTCCTACAGGAGTAGAATGGGTTCCTGTTTCAATTTGCTTGGTGTCCTTATACGAAGGAGAAATATGGCCCAAAGTCCCAAATTTTCATGGTTTTTCCTGCCCGCCTCCTCCCCACTGGCTAAGGGAGAATTTACTTTTTGGTAAGAGTAGGTGAAGTAATGGAATGAAATACCTCTATTTAAAGACCAGAAGTTCCTGGGACTTCCCAGAACTGGAGAAATAATGAAAGCCTAAAAGAAACAAAGATATGAAAATAGTTTTTAAAATGAATGGAGTTCTAAGATTTCAGATTTCAGAACAACATCAGGAAAAGCTTATTGCTGGAATTATCTTCAGTAGGCGGTATGAAACTAAAATCAGGTTAATAAAATCGAATCATATATCAAATATGCTTTAAAAAGCAGCCATCATGTAGGATTATAGTTAGATGAATTCTAAGATGCATTCTGATCCATTGTTAAATTATTACACAACAACCTAATTAAACCCTCTCTTTGCCACTAGAAAAAAAAAATCCAGAGACCTTGTAAGGAACTAGGAGAAATGGATATGAGATTTGTACCATTTGGATCAGTTTTGTTAAATTCCAACAAGAGGAAAACAAAAGAAAGGATGGAGAAGAATGATATGAGAATATTTTGCTTTTGTTGGCCTGAAAAAATTTGAATGATAAAACTCACAATAATAGAATGATAAAGAAGGAAAAACATTTTAAATAAACCCCACCACTTAGATGTGGTGAAAAAGCAACATATTTGAGGAATTTGTTGTCCCTCACAAAAAAGTTTATCAAGGATTATCATTTCATTTGTGTTCACTTGAATATACACATTTCTTTTAATAGAATCTGATGTGTGGGAGTATTTCGAGCACTGTTTTAATGAAGATTGGAATTTGTCAGATTAGCCTTATCAAATTTTTGGCTTTTCATACTTCTATTCTCTATGGGTGGTTATTGCCTTTATTTTTGTTGGCAATAAACTTGCTGTTTCAAGGACATAAAATACCAATTACTTGACATATTGTTTATTTGTATGAATGTGGATTCTGTATACTTTTGAAATTTATAGATCCACTAGTAATTACATAGAAAAAATGAAATACCTGGGAAAATATTCCCTTTTAAAGAAAATATCAATCCTTTTCCTTATCCTATAAATTGCTAGAGAAGTAATACAATGGAATACTTACTATAAAAATGCTCTACAGGATATAATCCTATATTTTTGTAAACAGCTTGTTCTCTGTTTTTCTTGAATGTTTTTATAATTATTAGATTATAAGTAAAAATAGTACCTTTATTCCTTAGTTTACTACGACCATTGCCTTTTCATCCCCTTAATCTTTAAATATGGCCTCACTCTTGCTTGCCATAGAAATGACTCCCTTGTCAAAATATGGTCACATTCATTGTTGGTAGATTGACACAGTGATTCCTTTTTCCGTAGAGAAATACCTATTAAATTGTTGATGGATATGTCTCCAATACATATCATCAAATAGATTTACGAGTGAAAGTTCATTTTAGCAAAATGTTCATATTCATGAAAACTTTCAAAAGTAGAAAAAGAATGTGGTAATTTCAGTGCCACTCTGCAGGTAACTGGAAGGGCTGAGTCAGGGGGCTGGTTACTGGATGAATGAGAACACAGAAGGCTTGCTTTCCCCTTTTGCACACAAGGGTCACTAGCGGAGCCTACATAGAGATTTAGAATTAAGACTCCCTTGTATTTTCTCAATTCTCCACAAAGTTCCTCTGGGATATGAATGGACTTGGAGCTGTGAAACATGGTGAAGAGTTAGAGGAATTTCTCATGATGAGGTGCAGAGCCAGACATTTTGGACCTGCTTCAGACTGCATACTTTCAGGCATGCTTTCAGGCATGTATGGCAGCAGTGTTTAGACGTGAATAGGCTGAGTTAGTTGTTCTCTTCCTTCCAGAAAATGAGCTTTGGAATATCCAACCATCATCGAATCCACACGCATTTCTTGGCATAAAAGGGCAATTACTTTTTAACTCCAGGAGGACAACATTGTCCTTTAAATTAAAGTGAAATAATGATCTGAAATTAGCCATTGTAATGGAGCATGGCCCATAGCATAGTTCTATTAAGAATTCCTACATTAGCAATGTAGGGGAAAGAGTCCCAAATATTTCGAAAACACACAAAAGCAAATATCTCACCTCCTATAAATTCTAACATAAATAGAAAAATAAATGAGGCAATCATTTAGTGATATGTACATATATCATCACATTGAGTACTTTAGGTTTTTTTTTTAATGTTTTATTTATTTCTGAGAGAGAGAGAGAGAGAGACAGCATGAGCAGGGGAGGGTCAGAGAGAGAGGGAGACACAGAATCTGAAACAGGCTCCAGGCTTTGAGCTGGCAGTCAGCACAGAGCCCAAGGCGGGGCTCAAACCCACGAACTGTGAGATCATGACCTGAGCCGATGTCGGACGCCCAACCGACTGAGCCACCCAGGCACCCCTGCACTGAGTACTTTAAACTTGCTATATGTCCATATAGCAAACCTGAAAACACATTATTTTTCAAATGAGGAAAAATTCGGTATTTTTGCTATTTTTCCCCTTTTAAATTAATTCATAGAAGAGCTTTTTTTAATGCTAGGTAGAAAATGAATTTTTAAATAAGATTAGAATTGAGGGGGAAACAAAAATGATATTATGGTTCAGTTTTATCACCTGTTAATGTTGCAAACTTAGTTTTTATATCTCTCCTTTGATAAAAAGTATTAAGAATGTGAGAAACAAAGACCAAGATACAAGAAGTTAGAAAATACTGTTAAACTCACCTCTTCATTTTTCTTAATCAGATAAAATGTTGGTCTCCTAAAAACATGCCCCCCCCCTTTTGATTTATGCTACATTTCTTTGTCTTCAAAACCTACATACTTTTTCAGACAGGATTCAAGTTCCTGGACTTATTCTCCAGTGACCCTGTCCCACTGTTTATCAAGGTTATTTCTCCAGCCAGAGAGACCTCTACTTGTTGATAGCCTTGCTTATGGATCTTTTGTTTTCTCTGGTTTCTCTGTTTTTTTTTGTTTTTGTTTTTGTTTTTGTTTTTTCTGACAGCTTTCACTTGTACCCACATCAAGGATAGAGAAAAATGTGTCTTGTATATTTGGGTTGATTTTTGCCATGATTTTGCTATGTTTAAGACTCCAGACTTAACGGAGACATAGGGATGTTTGAAATAGGCTTATTCCAGATAATTATAAAGCTGTTCATGTTGTCATTTTCATATGACCATATGAGTGAGAATATTGTATATCCAACTTACAACATAAAGCATTGGAAAAATGTTTAGAATTGTGTTATTGTGATCGTATTTTTAACAATGTCTAAACTGGAGTTTAGAAATTACATATTATTGCCTAGTTTATATTGAGGAGGTAAAAGCCTTTGTTTTCACAAATAGAATCTTATCATAAATAGATAATTTTGAATTCTTTCGTGAGAGAAATAGGGTTTATAGCTATTTAAGATTATGTTCTTTGACCTCAAGGACTTACACATGATACTTAAAATATGTAAAAGAGAACTAACTCTATATGCAAATAATGTTTAAACATGATCTGTTAATTATTCAAAATTTCATCATTTGGTATGCTTTTATTCATAAGCATTACTTTTCTTATGTCTATCATATTTATTCATTCATTTGTTTATTTTTAAACATTTTAAAACATTTTTCAATGTTTATTTATTTTTGAGAGAGAGAGACAGAGTTTGAGCCAGGGAGGGGCAGAGAGAGAGAGGGAGAAAACAGAATCTGAAGCAGGCTCCAGGCTCCAAGTTGTCAGCACAGAGCCCAGTGTGGAGCTTGAACTCACTGATGGTGAGATCACCACCTTAGCTGAAGTCAGATGCTCAACTGACTGAGATGTCCAGGTACCCCTAAACATTTTTCATGTTTGTTTGTTTATTTATTTATTGAGAGAGAGAGAGACCAAGCATGAGCAGAGGAGAGCTAAGAGAGAGAGGGAGACACAGAATCCAAAGAAGGCTCCAGGCTCTGAGTTGTCAGCACAGAGCCCAAAGTGGGGCTCAAACTCACAAGCTGTGAGATCATGGCTCAGATCCGTGAACTGCAAGATCACAACCTGAGCTGAAGTCAGACACTTAACTGATTGAACCACCCAGACGCTCCTATATATGTCATATTTAAAACAACTCGTCCAAAATAAATTGAAGTGTAGGAATAGTATTCTAGAATCATCTTATTTTTACATCAGTGAAATGGCTGAAAAGATTATCAATAATATTTTTGGAGTAATGTAGAGAGAATGAAAAGGACGGTCACAGAATTAGGGAACATTTTTGGAGATGTGAAAAGACTTCAGTGAAGGAGATTATTTAAAAGAACCTAGTAACAAAAAGAAAAAAAAATGTACCAAAGAAAAAAAAATTTAATTACATATATATATAAAAAAAAAAAACCTTTATGTCTTAAGCTTAGAATTTCTCTCTCCTCTGCTCTCACAAACTTGGCTAAGTAAAAGTCTTATGGTAAAATTATTACTAATCTTCTGGCCTAGGTCCATTCCCCATATAACAACAAGTGCTTTGCTAGCTACTCTGTCATTTATATCTGTACATATTATGATGAATATTCCACTATGCAGTCTACTTGCTAAATTTCTAAGTTTGACTATTCTCACTTGTAAAATCTACTTTAATAGGAGAAATCAAACAAATTTTGTTGGTCATTGTAGAAGAAACTATGTGGCAGTATTCTGGTAAAATTGATTTTTTTTACAGAAAAATTACTGAAATTGCAAGTAATATAGACAAAATTTTAAAGTTATCCTATGCTCTAGGCCCAATAACAAATAACATTATCTGTTGCCTCAGGCATAATTAAGATCATCTTGAAACTTAAGCTGGGGGAATTTAATTTAAAACAGACTGTAAAGATATATGATATGGGTGAATGCTCCCCCTGTCCATCTTGACTCAAAAATTAGACATAGTATTTTTGCATTCATCAAAAGTGGATTATTAGCCCTCATTAATGGTCTATTTTGAATGTTAAGATTTATAGATGGGGCTTTATATATGAGGAAAAAGAGGCACTGTAATAGTGTTGCAACCATGGACTCTGAAGATTGATTTGGATTAAATTGTAGCTCAGACTCTCCCAAATACTGTAACCTTTAAAGAGGTTTAAACTTTGTTTCCATTTTCTCATTTGTTACATTGCAATAAATGATGGTTCTACTTTATTGGCTCGCTGTGATAAATTGAATGTAATATGCCTATCCTAGTGCCCGGCACATTGTATGCACTCAATACATTTTAGAGACTGTTATTGTTTCAAAATGAAGGTTTGGAGTAAATTCAACAGTAGTTTTTGAAATGGACCCAAGACAGATCTTGGATAAATATTTCAAGTTCAGAGTGAAGGTCTGCTTTCTATTGATTAGTTAGGTAGTTCTGTATTTTTTTCCATTTGTTACCTAAAAATAGAAAACTTACTTCAGCAAATACCATAACTATGTTCTTCCCCAGTAACTTTCCTTACAAACTAACCTAATCCAAAGTTCTGTTTTGTTTTTTTAATACCATACACCAAGGGCAGTACTGCTAACCATAAAATTACATTTAGCTTTTTCATGTACCCAGCCGGTCATTTCACCCAGACCTATAGCATTTTATTTCTTTTAAAGATTTATTTTATTTTTATTTTGAGAGAGTGCAAGCCTGAGATAGGGAGATGGGCTGGGGTGTGGAGGGCGGGGGCCCGGGGGGTGGGGAGAGAGACAGAGAAAGACACGGAGAGAGAGAGAATCGCAACCAGGCTCTACGCTCAACATGGAGCCTGACATTGAGCTAGATTTTAACGACCCTGGGTTCATGACCTAGCTGAAATCCAGTCTGACACTCAACTGAGTGAGCCACTCAGGTGCCCCAAGACCTATTTTAAAATAGGAAAATTTACTTGATACTTGATCTCCTGGAACTCAGGTGCTCTGTGCTCTTCTCCTGAACTTCTGTGTACCAAAATATCATGGATGTCAAAAACTCCTTCAGTCCTGTTTTATATTGTAATGATTTTGTTTTGAAATCCTTTCATAGTGGCTTCCTCTCTATATGTGCATATACATCTATATCCTCTTCTTCACCTGCTATTTTAGTAACAAACTACAGAAGTGATCCTTGAAAGTGTAGTCTTTCACCTGACATTTTATAGACTACCAAAATCTTAATTGAACTCACTTTTCATAGCTCAGAAAAGTCCTATACTAGTCTAAAGTTTTTCCTGACTTCGACAACCCATGTTTTTCATATCTCACCTGCAACAGGCAGGATCATAATTATAACTGTACACTGTTGTGACATGAGCTTGTGTTACTCAAAGTTTCCTTGTGTTCTCCAAATATACCGTAAACTTGTTTCTCCAAACTCCCTTCTATCGCAGATTTCATTTCAGATCCACTGTATACGACAGGTAAGACCTCACTGGAGTTCTTTATGAAACAAAATCCATTGCATGGATGGATTTTGTACTTTTTGTACGTATGAACTAATTATATACCAGATACTCATTATTCATTATTTTAACTACTTTTTGTACGTATGAACTAATTATATACCAGATACCCATTATTTATTAGTTTGCTTAAAGAAATGAAGGAAGATTGATTTAGAGAGGCATTTTGGGAATAGAATTTATTAGTTATGGCTAAGAAAAGGCAGGAATCATGGATAGTATTTCTGAGGCTTCTGGCTTGGGTGACAACTGAATTACAAAAAATCACAGGGAGACATGGGTGCGGGTTCTGGCCAGGATAGAGCGTTTTGATAAATTCTGGGATTTGTAGGTTTTGGTGGAGCTGTGACCAGCAAAGACATTCAAAGACCATCTCTGGCTGCTGAACTGTGTACATGGACTGTGAGGAGCCAGGCCCAGCAGGAGGCACAGTTTTTTAAAACGCAATTAAGCTCTGAGTAGGGAGAGTAGCTGATGTCAGAGCTTTATTCCACTGATATTTCAGGCCCACGGCCAGTGTAGCATTCTTATGTAGATTGAGGCCTGAAATTGTGCAGTGAACCTGAAAGCAGTGCAAGAAGAGTGAGGAGGGCTCCTTTCAGCTTAAGCCATGCCAATTCAACTGTGGAGAGAAATTAACTGTGGACTGGGATCTTCTTTCTTAGTGAGGAAATACTGATGAAAAGAACCTGATGCTGAGGTATAGATACACACTTTCATGCACACATGTGTGCTTACATGGGGCAAATCATCTATGGCAAAATTTCCTGTACATTATTTGTACTTTTAATGCTGAAACTTTTGGTAAGCCGAATGAGTGAAGATTCTGGAAAGTTCATTTAGTAATTGAGGCTCAATCTGCATGGTTGTTAGCTACCTAAAATCGAATTCTTTATTATTTAGTGAAGAGAGCTCTTGTCTCTGAAAAATAGAAGATTTCACAACCTGGTGATAAATTTGCTTTTGGAAAAAAAGCCTATCAAAAGAAGATTAGTGTAGTGAGCTGGAGTCATGATATAAAATATATTTAAGGAGCATAATCATAAAATGTGTATGCATATATGTCAACACAATGAAGCAAAACTTTATGAAGGTTGCCTCTAGATGGAATTCCAAGTATTTTTAAAACCTCTGATTTTCTCTGTATTGCAAATTACTTTTTATATAAACATTATTTTATAACCATATAAGATATATATTTTTAGAAATGAGTGATAGATCGAGTAACTGAGCACGCACATCTATTTCACACAAATGTGAAGGATGGGCTGAGTTTTAGTAGACTCAATTCCCCAGGCAAAGAGTCCAGATGCATAGTTATACTTTTCAAATAATTTATCCTTGCATATTTGAAAATACTCAAATGTAAAAGTTACCATTCTGTTGTTTGCTTTGCTATATCCTTCTGTTCAAATTTCTGAAATTCTTTCTGATGAGAAGTAATAGTTCATGATTCACCTGGATGGTTTTTGATAGTGTATACTAAAGTCAGTACTAAATCTTATTTGAACCCCGTGGATGGATGGCTTTATTTATCCACAAGTACCACTTCAGAGTGGTTTGGATGCTAAATGAGTGGTTCATTTCTACTTGCTAAACTTTCATGAGTCATTGAATGCCCCATTAAATCTTGTGGACATTATTATTCATTCTTCCCATAATCAAAACTGAAATAGTCCATAGCTGCTTTTTATTTACAGTGCAGTGTTCATTCAATTATGACTGTTCTATTGTCTACTGTAATCGTTGGAAAATCTATTCCTATTCCCTCTGCCCACTTTTTTTCTCCTTTGTCACATTGTTGGTCTCCTGATAGGTTATTACCTGATATGAAGATTAGACTACTAAGGCACAAGAATGAGACAGTCTTTAAAATTATGATATTTCAATAGTTTACAACTGCCATATTTGACATATATGAATTTCTACATATGTAAAAATTTTAAGTGATTTTTGCAATGGAAAACTGCCTTAAAGTATTATTTACAGACTGATAAATAGCAATTGTACTTTATTTTTTTATTATTGAGACAGAAACAGAGCATGAGTGGGGGAGGGGCAGAGAGAGAGGAAGACAACAGAATCTGAAGCAGGCTGCAAGCTGTCAGCACAGAGCCCAACACTTGATGCGGGGCTCGAACCCACAAACTGAAATCATGACCAGAGACAAAGTTGGATGCTTAACCGACTGATCCACCCAGACACCCCACAATTGTACTTTAAAGTATAGGTTTTAAGGGGCGCCTGGGTGGCTTAGTCTGTTAAGCGTCCAACTTTCGCTTAGGTCATGATCTCGCGGTTCGTGNTGTCAACTGAATAAAATTGAAATAGAACTACTTAAAATGTTCAATTAGAAAGAAATATATTATTTAAAACTTTAGACTTACACGTCAGACTTCATGTAAAAGACCTATGAAATGTTCCATATTGTCATTTACTTCATGAAATCTTGATTTATATTTAATTATAAACCCCTAGTATAAGGTTTATAAAAACTAGTCTTTAAGTAGTGTTTATAGTAGAGAAGCTTAAAACTGATAGAAACTCAGTTCATCATTGATATAACTTTTTTCTAATAATTTTATATTTTATGCAGTAAAGCTATATATAATGTAGGTTTTCTAGGATATTAATGTAATCAAAATTATACTTAGCATGCGTGTGTTTTTATCAAATGGATTATGAGTTATAATTAAATATTATCTTATTTTTAAATGATTATAAAACAACAGTAAACTTTCACATCCAATGATACAAAGAACTGTAATGTATTAAAAGCATAAAATCTATATAGACCACATACACTGACCTCCATGCAATAAAGTATATGCAAATAATTAAAAAAATAAATGTCCTAAATAATCACTAACGACTCACAAAAATCCAATGGGAAGGATCATTAGGAAATGGCCATTGTGTACTTTTGTAGCAAAACTAATGGAATAGATTTGAAAGTTTTTCCCATGTAAGCATTCAAATTTCAAGTTCATCTCTTCAAAAAGAAAGAAGTATATGAGCTAAATATTCATATCAAGAAACTAAAAATACTATAATTAAATCATTCTAAGGTAAGCATGTAGAAAGAATAAATTTAAAAGTATTTTGAAAAGGCTAATACTCTGATAAACCTCGCATTATTAACCAAGAACAAAAAAAAAAAAAAGATTAAAGAAAATGTATTAGTGATGTATAGGAGGACTTAACTAAGATTAAACAGAGATAAATATTACATTAAAGAATACATGAATCAGTTTGATTAGAAATGACAGGAAAGCCAGCTCAAAGTAGCTTAAGTATCTATTGGCACACAATAATTGAAAAATACTGGGGTTAGATTGAGTTGATTAGAAGCATTTTAGGTTCATAGGATTAATATATCTTTTTCTCATTTTCTCAGCTAGACATATCTTCTGTATATTTCACTCGTTAAGGAGTTATCTCCTTGCAGTGCCAAAATTCTAGTAGCAACTTTAGCTGGTATCATGTTCAAAGCCTTTTAGAAGAATACCTCTGTTGTCCTTGTATTCCAAGAAAAAGTTTCACCATGTCTCACTGGATGTGACTGAGCCACATACCTATCATTGAATTAGTTACTGGGTGCAGTGTAATGACAAGCTTCATTGCTTATATTTGAACTGCATGTGGTACTCTAGAAGTGGATTTGGAAGCAACCTTAAGCCCGTTGATTAAGATTCAAGAAAGGATAATTTCTTAAATCCAAAACCAGGATGGTAATGTTAGTCAATAATAGAAAGGAAAATAAGTGCAAAGCGTTAAAAACAAATGTATATTGTTTTTAATGTACATGTTATAAATATATTCATTCAGAAATATTGTTTAAGTAGTTACTATATACCAGGCATCTTATCAGGTTCCAGTGATAACAAAATTCACAAGGCCCTTGCACAGTTCACATTACACTGGATTTAGTGTTACTTGGAAATTAGCATTTCAATATGATTTAATGGAAGGAAAATTTAAATTACCTAAATTGTCTTAGCAAGATTTTCCAATACTTTGCATAATTAAAAAACATCCTTTTACAGAAAATATACTTCTCAAAAGGCATCAAGAGTTTGATCAATTCTAAAAATGATTTTCGAAGATTATTTACTGCAATTTTGTAGCAGTAACAAATTATTAGAAATATCCAAAAAGTCCATCAAGACAAGACTTGAACATTTTTTACATTATGGAATAATGTTCCATAAAAATATGAAACATATTTTAAATTATAAGAGACCCTCCCAGAAATATTAAATAAAAAATGGGTTACCATAGACTATAATTGTGAGATATTGTGATAAAGGTTAAAGAGTAGGGGAACATGGGTGTGTGTGTGTGTGTGTGTGTGTATAAAATATTACTGGGGAATGCAGAATGCACTAAAAACATTGGTTGCCTGTGGGCCAGGAACCTAGGTTTATAAAATTCAGACATAGGAGAATTTTTACTTTTTATTCTATTAAACTTCTAAATTTTGCAATATGTGGGTATAAAGCTCCTTGTATAGTAAAACCTTAAATATTTAATGTTACCACACAAAAGCTGCAAGTTGGCTAAATGGGACACTTGATTTTTTTATTGCAAGTATATTCTCCTGGAATGTGAGAAGAAAGGATGATGCATATTAGGCCCAACCTAACAACCTCATTTTAACTTAATCAATTCTTTAAAGGCTCTGTTTCTAAATTAGTCATACAAGGGATTAGGACTTCAAATATGGATGTTGGAGGGGCACAATTCAGCCCATATAGAAAGAGAAAAAGGAAATGGGACAATATATTTTTAAACAATTATGAATTTCAGAATTAAAATAATAAATCAGTATATTGAAATAGATCTCCTCCTCATACTGAATATATTCTAGGAATCAAGAGTAGTTTAAACTTACCTATTGCCATTTCTCATATCAAGCTACTTTAAGATATTAAATGTAAGTGGACTAAACTTAGCAGAGAGAATAAGATTGTTTAAATGGATTACAATTATAACAATTTTCAAAAGCAACTGTTATTTGCAGAAGACTCCTGGAAAGCATAAAGAACTGGTGAGGTTGAAAGTAAAAGTATGGAGAAATATATCACAAATGGGCACAGTACAACTACTGTAGTTATGTAAAGACAAAAATCCTTAGGAAAAAAATACTTAGAAATAGAATTGATAAATAATGATAAATATCCATTGCAAAACAAGTTATAAAACTTCTAAAAATGTATATATCAAAAGAATAGATAAAATTAGTAGAATTACAAGAAACAAAATGCATCTTTTTTAATTACTGACCTCTGTTGGAAATAAATCACCAGCAATGTTACAAAAGGCTTGAACAATAGAGTTCATAAGCTTTGCTTAATGGCCATAAGTTGATGTCTGTATCCAACATTATTCTTATGCACTTAAATATTCAAAAAATCAGTAGCAAACCAAATCATATAGTTATACAAATGTCAAATACTAGCTACTACGAAGTCCACATTCTCTGACGATAAAATGGAGGTTAAAAAAAGCTATATTATAAAATGTCCTATTTTTGGAAATTAAAAAACATTGTCATACACAAGGGTCAAGGAAGAAATCATAATAGAAATGTAAAGATTTTAGAATAGAATGATAAAACAAATACATTTCAAAATCTGGGAAAAGCAAAAGTTTCAAGTGAAATCTAAATCTGGTGCTATTATATTGAAAAGTTGGAAATGATCAGCTTAATAAACAGCTTAAGTTAGAAAAAGAAACATTGCAAAAGTAGTATCAGTGAATAAAATGAAGTAATAAAGGTAGGATAAAATAGTAAAATTAAAATTATAGTAAGGATCAGTGATGGAGAAAAGAAAAGTAGAATGGCAAATGCCATTGTAATGCCAAATACAAATTTAAAAAGATTTACAGATGGGCTAAATGGGTGATGGACATTAAGGAGGACACTTGTGATGAACATTGGGTGTTACATAAGTGATGAATCACCAAATTCTGCTCCTGAAATCAATATTACACTATATGTTACACTCAAATATATATACATATGTATATATATGTATATATTAATTACACTAACTAGAATTTAAATAAAAACGTAAAAAATTACAAAACAGATAAACATAGTAACATTGACCAAAACACAAAGTCCAAGAGAAATGAGCAAATATATTGTAAATAAAATGTGAGTGTAAGTATAAATTTAAAAAATAGATATTTTATTATTAAGTTAAATGCTTGTATACAGAGACCCAATTTCTGAAAGAAGAAAAATTTTGAAAGTGAGTTAAGAAGAAATGTAGATCCTGAATGACAGTACATTTAAGAAATAGAAATACCACTTAGACATTTTGATATAGAGAAGATACCAGACCTTGATATATTTGAGCATTTCCAGCAAACTTTCAGAGGATAGCTTATTACAGTCTTGCTCAAAATATTCTGGAGAGTAGAGAAGGAATATTTCTCATCTTTCATATAGGATCTNACATATGTACTTATGTAAATATTTAAATTATATTTAAATTTAGATATATGTATATATATATATACACAAAAATAATTACATATTTATCAAGAAAGGTAGCTAGATTTTACTTCTGTATTTTTATTTTTATTTTTATTAACATAATGAAATTTATCCATCATCTTAAGCACTACTTTTTAAAGAAATCTTAACACTGGTGTCATCTTTGAGAAGAAACCCAGTACTGTAAAAATAACTATTGTGAGGTTAATATATACAATTCTACCAAATACAATCCTAATGTATACATTATGAACAAAGCCTGACACATGGCTTCTAAAGTGCTGTGGAAGAGGTAGCCAAGAAAAAATTTTAAAGTAAAAAAAGGAGAGAACTAACAGCCAAAATAAAACTATGTTTTTATGCTACAGTAAACTTTAAAAAATGAAATTATGTATGTACTGAAGTTACATGTAATAGGAGTATGTAATAAAAGAAAAAAATTGCATTTCATAGCAGTGGAGAGAAGGATAAATTATTCATAAATGAGTTGGATGAAATTAGATATCAGAAACGATTTAAAAATTCAAACAAAACTTCAAGAGACTAAAATTGTGAATATAAAAAAAATACCGGGTCTATGGTAGAAAACATATAGTAAACCATTAAATAAAATTGTGAGGTTAAACAGTGCCTACATAATTTAGGGTATCCTTAGGAGCAATAAAGAAAAGATGTCTATAATATACCCTTCACCTTAAATAAAGAAATGAATTGATCAACAATATTTGCCTTATTTTTGCCTTATATTTAATAAGTAAATCTTCATAAGCAGAATATAAAGATAATTCCAATAAGTTTAAATATATATTTAATATTTCATTTCCTCTTAATATACTTGAAATACAAATTCTCAACTGTGATTAACTTTGAGGAAAAGAGAAGTATTGAAGAGTGGGTGTGAAAAGAGATTGTTGTGTTTTCTCTAGATGGACTGCATCTTGTGTAGTGAAGAACTTCTGGTATCAGATGATGTTTGAGGGCCTTTTGAAGATTAGATCTCAGGTATCCTATGTCAAGTATGGAACAGCCATGAGAGTTCAGTGTACAAATGGTAGTTTTATAGAGCTAAAAGTAGTAGTTACTCTGGGCAGAGGTGTGGTGATGAGGTTAGACTTAGACCATAAAGGTCTTCATGCTAAATGCTCTGTTGCTATATTAGAAATCAATGTATTTGAAATAGGTGAAACTCTAAAGTTTGTGTTTTTGGAAAGATCATTTTGTCAGGGGATTCTGAACATATAAATAGAAATTAGGGGTGCCTGAGTGGCTCACCCGGTTGAGTGTCCAGCTCTTGATTTCTGCACAGGTCATGATCTTAGAGTGGTGAGATTGAGCACCACATCAGGATCCATGCTGAGCATGCAGCCTACTTGGGATTCTTGCTCTCTCACTTCCCTCCCTGCTTTTCCCTGCTCAGATGCACATGCTCTCTCTCTCAAATAAAATAATATCATCTCTGATATCTTGTTTCTGGCCCCAGTGCCAGTAGAAACTCACTGTCTAGTAACAGACAGATATGTAAACAAATTACAACACAAAGCAGAAGTATTAAAGTACTTGGAAGCAAAGGAAAGACTAGCAAACCCATTTAGGAAAAGTATCATGGGCAAAATGACATGTGGGAGCACGTATATTTAGGTAGTGAGCTGCCATTTTACTTATGTATGAATCATAGAAATCCTTTATCAAGTAGCCATGGATCAGTAACATGAAAATATGTATATCCCATGTGTCATTATTTAAAGTTTTTTTTAAGTTTATTTATTTATTTTGAGAGAGAGACACAGAGAGAGAGAGAGAGAGAGAGAGAGAACAAGCAAGCAGAAGAGGAACAGAGAGAATCCTAAGCTGGCTCTGCACCAGCAGCACAGAGATGGATGTGGGGCTCAAACTTACCAACTGGCAGGTCATGACCTGAGACAAAACCAAGAGTTTGTTACTTCTTACTCTATGCCCCTTCCCCGCTTGCTTTCGCTGTCTCTCTCTCTCTCAAGATAAATAAACTGAAAAAAAAACCAAACAGTGTTTATTTCAAATTAGGCAAAACTTAAAAATGGATATATATGAGATAGCTGTCTTTATTGTTGGGGCATAGAACATGTGCACAAAATTGGTTTATTTACTATCTGCTTATCTGATTCTATATTAACATTAACCATTAATTTCAATATGTGATGTTAGAAGTGCTGTATATTGAGGTAAAATTACAATTTTCTTGACATATATGTAAGGCAGTGTTCTGGCTTTTATAAGCATCTACCCCAAGAAAACTCAATGTAGGAAAATTTAAGGCCCAAATAATTAAGGAATATTAAAATTACAGTGATCCAGATCGAGTGTATCCAGATTGTCTAGATATAATGAATATGTATTGCATGTTTAAAAATATGGGTAATTAGAATATTAGTGTTGAGTATCAGAGATCTCAGTTTAAAAGTCATTTGAAATGCATCATCATTGCATTGTTTTGTATTTATAGCATAAATGAAAGATGATGTATGAAACATATTAAAGGACATAGGACTACAACATTTATTTCACAAAGTAATAATGATTAATGGAACTCTAGAGATTATTTCCTTTTGGAAAGACAGATGCTTGCTGGAGAATGGATCAAATATTAAAATAAAAAATAAAATGTTTTTTATGTTTTCTGCAAGATTAAAATACTAAGTGAGTTTCTTAAATATTATTTGTGCTTCCATAATGGTCCCACATCACCCTCTATTTTATATAATCAAAATGATCTAGGTCATGTTTTTAATATGTTTCCAGGTGAAATATTATACCTGCATCTCATATAGTTATGCAGCAAAAATATAAAATTCCTGTTTTCTGTTAAGGTTGTATAATAGATTTTAAAAAAAATAAGCGCATGCACACATTTTTTAATGTGCAGAAGATTTGCATTCATTTGCACTTTGAAATTGTCATCCACTCACATTTTTCTACTTTTGTTACTTTTAAACTAATCTGCATAAAGCATGAAAGTTACCCAGCTGTTCAGTGGAATACATTATTTTCTGCTTTCAAAGAAAGTGCAAGTTATATTTTCTGTCCCTAATTTAGCACCAAATTTATTAAATTTCAAATAAAATGTAAATACCACATAAACCATTGGATGCTTAGAATAAGGAAGGGTGGGAAATTAAGCTCAACTTAAGATGAGGAACTCAGGACTTTATGAAATGTAATTGCATGATAAATGCATATTTCTATTGCTAACATACTATTCCAAATATGTCACAAAAAAGTCATTAACTAGGATAGAAAAAAGTTTACAAAAAAATAAATAGAATAGATATACATTTTAAAAAGTTTTTATGATTGTGTCTCACAATTTAGGCCTGCAGAATCTTCATACTAATCAAATAAAGGAGCAGGCATGTAAACTAAATATATTGAACAAGTGAGTTCTAGATTATAAGCCAATTTTCATCAATTAACTGTGTTAGGCATCTGTGTTGTAACTCTTGACAAGTAAAATGCTTTCAATTTCTGACACATTTCTTTCAATTTCAGTGTCTAAAAGGAAAAAAAGTCATAGTTAAATATATTTTTAAACTTTATTTTACTAAATTGAAATATTACATTCCCAAATGGGGAGGGGGGAGAGAAAGTACTTTTCAGGTCTCTTCATATTCAATTTATATTATAACTAATTTTCATCTTAAAATATTCACTTGGAAAATCTCAACCACTCTGAATTGAAAGAAGTAGTCAACAATTTTGTGCCAATTTTGTTATGGACAGTTTTGTATGTAAATGATTATTCCCTAGAGTCATAAGTGAATATAAAAGGCAAAATTATGATTAAGAGTAATGGTCACTTCTAAAATTTTGCTTCAGGAAACAGATAAGAAAACTGACAGTTTCTTGTGGGTTTTTTTGGCTCTGTAATCTAGAATGACATAAATTTTTTTAAACCATCTGAAATACTGGTTATTTTAGTTAACCTGTCAAGTTCTTTGAAAAGATAAAATTTGGGTGTAGTCATTTATTTTGGTAGAAATTTCAGAATGAAAATTTGTAGATCATAAGATTTATAATACTTTATAATCTACTTCCCATTGGAAGAATCATTAGGCAGTTCTCACGATTTGTTTTGCTGTGCCACATAAAAGTGCTTTAAGAAAATTATAAATATGTGTGTGTAAACAATTTATTAAATGGTATCAGATATATAAGCAACTAAAGAATAATATATTTCAGAGCCAGTATATCAGAAAAAATGAATTTAATGTTGAAAAGTTTTAAACAATTAGATTTTGTGAATGCTTCCTATAGTAGATTTTATATGTAAAATACATAAAATATAAAATATATAGAAAGAAAAATATAGAGATACAAAGAATAAAAGAGAGATGGATCCTCAAAAAATTACACAAGAACAGACAAGTCAGAATTCACTCTGTGCCAAAGAGTACCACTTAAGTTGCCTCTTTTGGTGTTCTAAATAAAATTCTTCCCTGCTTCATGGAAATTTATTTATTTATTCAAGTTAATGTTTTAAGTTTTACTTTTGTAATAATTTAGCTTAAAAGATTCACTAACTGCCATATTTTTCTAAGTGTCACCAATTACTTATGTTTTGCTCATATACATAATTTTATGTATATTCTATATTTCAAAACAATTTGAGAACAGGTTGGAGATATTATGACCTTTAACTCCTAGATATATCTATATTTTTGAAGAACAAGTACATGATCTTACATAAGCACAACTCAATTATAAAAATTAGGAACTCTAACATTGGTAGATGTAATTGATGTAATCAAATCCAAAATTATTGTTTTGGCAACTCTAATATCATTTGTGGTTATTTTCTCCAGATGAATCAATTAATGAGATACACTCTATTTTGTAGTCATATCAGTTTAGTCTCTTTTTAAAGATGTGGGAAGATTCCTCACCTTTTTTTGTCTTGATGTTGATACTGCATGGTCAAGCTATTCTGTAAAATGTTCATCAAATGGCGTGCCTGTTGTTTCTTCTGAATTACTTTAGTCATTTCTGCATGAATACTGCAAAAAGGAAATGGGGGCTATTGCTCCTTTTGATTAGGCATATGATGCTAATATGTTATAGTATTGGTGATTTTTACTTCAAAGACTTGGTTCAGTGTTTGCCACTGTAAAATAAAATCTTTGGATCCATGATAATACAAAACAAAGTTTCTTATTTACAGTAGAATGCCAGTCAATAAATATGGGAGAAATAAGAGTTAGAAAATCATCATTTGTGTCTAAAAAGAGCGATTGGATACATCTCAGAGAATCTCACAAACTGCTCACAAATTGAAGTAATAAGCTCACAAATCCAAAAGATTAAGTATAAGGCATGGGATTAGGGTCACACCTCTTATATTTAGAAATTTACTGTAGATTCTAGCCATTGCAATAAAGCAATAAAAAAAAGTAAACGTCATAAGGATGGCAGAGAAATAAAACTAACCTTCTTTCAGGATGGTGTGACTGTTATGGAAAATCCTAAAGAATCTATAAAACAATTAGTGATCTGAATATTTTCTTTGAAATGTCTTTTCAAGTTTTTTGGCCATATGTTATTTGGCTTGATTACCTATCTTTTGGTTTAGACCGTTCTTTATTCTGGATGTAAGTCTTTCATAAGATATATGAAATATTTTAATATGATATATGAGTAGTGCTTTACTCTCCCTTACCAATGTCTTAGATAAAACAGTTCTCAATTTTTTTATGAGTTACAATTTGTCAGTTCATTATTTTTTGTATCATGTTTTGATATCATATTTAATAACTAGTTGCTTATCAAAACTCAAGAAGCAATAATACAAATTGCATTTACTGGTAAATTCTATAAGAGTGACTGATAAATTGTCCACGATACTACCAGAGGGGATACAGTTGAGTATGTTAGTGACTTTATTTTTGCCATGCAGTGTTTGAAATATGTTTGTTTTTTCTGGGCTAGCATAGTCAAAAAGTACAGCTGAGTATTAGATTTTGGAATTTAGTCAAAGCATATTGGAAGCCACTCAAGAAGAAATTTCTTAAAGAAAGCAGGCTAAATCATTGAAATTACCATAATTTAAGCCCTGGGTGGAAGAAGGCATATAAAGAAGAAATGGTAAGGATAGGGAAAAAAGCTAGGATCAAATCATAACACAAAATCCAAGGGAGAAAAAAGCTGAAAATATAAGAAAGTATTGAACATGTAAAATTCTGTAAAGAGTCAATAAAATAATGAAATAGAAGACTTACTAGAACAATTACAAAGTCTCTGATGACTTGAACCGCAGCAGTTTAAGATGGAACTGAAACCAAATACTACCAGGGTAAAAAGAAATCTGAACAGTGATATGGAGACAGATGCATAGAGTACATTTCAAGGTGCTTGAATTTAAAAGAAGTAAATGGGATTATAGCTAGCTCTTCTTGAAAGAAGAGAGTTTAATATATGTAAATGCTGAATGGGAAGGAAGAAAAGAACAGTATGAGGATTTACAGAGAGCAGTATTTTGGAGAGGCTGAAGACCCCAAGATCTAGAATGTTGTTGGTAAGAATTAGTTGGTAAGGAGCATGAAAGTAATCTGGAAAGAAGATAGAAATGACGGGTAGCTTCAGATAAACTGATAGGTGCAATACTGGGAAATGGAGTAGGTAAGGCCTGGCATGAGAGAGTGTTGGAGAATGGAGAGTGGTGTTGGGGGCACAGCTTTGGGAGAGGAAGACCATTAAATTTTGGAATTGGTGGGGCACCTGGGTGGCTCAGTTGGTTAGGATCTTGATTTAATAACTTTTGATTTTCGCTCAGGTCATAGACTCATGGTTTCCTGAGTTCAAGTCCCCCCATCAGGCTCTGCACAGACAGCATATAGCCTGCTTGGGATTTTCTCTCTCCTTCTGTCTCTGCCCCTTCCCCATGCATGCTGTCTTTGTCTCTCTCAAAATAAATAAACAAAACTTAAAAATTAAAAAAAAATCATGGACTTGGTATTGCACACAGTGTGGGGAACTGAATATAGAAGTAAAAACATGTTGGAATCCCTTGGTGGCTCAGTTGGTTAAGCATTCAACTTCTCAGGTCATAATCTCATGCTTCATGAGTTTGAACCCTGCATTGGGCTTTATGCTGTCAGCTCAGAACCTAGAGCCTGCTTTGGATTCTGTGTCTCTCTCTCTCACTCCTCCCCTCTCCTTTTGTCCCGCTTTCTCTCTCTCTCTCTCTCAAAAAAAAATTTTAAAAATGAAGTCAAAAAAATGTTGCTGAATGTAAATTGGGATCCAGCTGACATTGGCAAACTCCAGGACATGTAGTCTTTTGGTTTTGTTCAGTAGCCTTCAAGACTAAAGTGGTGAGGAGAGATGAGGGAAATTAAAAAGAGGTAGAACAATATAGAAAAAAATTACTGCTCCATTTTCTTTTCATGACTGTAAAATAAGCTAATGTGGTTGTCATAAATTTGAATAACCGAATAAAGATAACAATGAATAACTTTTAGTAAGAGGTTGCTATAATTATATACTATGCTCTACCTTTGGCAGTTTTAGGCTGGCAGTGGGTAAGACCATACTCCTTATACTATTGGTTCTAAAATTCCTTTCCCACATGATCCCTAACATGGTTCTTCCTTCTTTCTGCAAATCCATCTTCTGCAAGGTAGACTGTGTTTGCAGTGTTTGCACCCATAGGCCTGAGTGGTGTCTGAGGGTGGCTGAATTTTGGCTAATTTAGGAGATGGAGTTGAGGAAATAGAGCTTCGATGTATGGACTCGGGTGTCCACATCTAGGCACATGCTCTTTGGGCCTTTCCTGGTATAGGAATAGAGCAAGGTGTGTGGAAAACTGTGGGGCAGGTCATTGGGTCAGGGCCCTAAATTTGTATTCTTGCGCCAAATGCACAAAACTGGTAAGGGTTATTTTAATTTGTTGAGTTAGAGTTTGTCCCAGAGAGTTGGACACCCAAGCTCCCATTCTTATCAAGTATGCAATGCTATCTTTTGAAACCTCCACAATGAGCTAGAACTTAGTGTTTATTTTGGAGACACTGATCACATTCTAATGGTGATATGAAACAAACTAATAAAACAAAGCATAATGTCCAGAAAAGTTTTAGTAGGATAGTAAGGGATACTTGAATATAAAGAAGAAGCATATTTAGACTGTAGAAAATATACTATAATATATCTGGACTGGTTTGTAATTAATGGGAATTCAGATTTGACTACATGAATCTGATGTGATGTTTGGATTGGTTGATTTATACTCAGCAATTTGCATTACTTGGTGTCCATGTGTTTCAGATGTTTAGGAAGAAGGAAATATGATTGCCTGGGGAGAAGATCTGAAACAATATGTGTAATAAACCAGAAGTGATGGCATGGGGAATTCTAGCCAGGCTTAGGGACAGTGGACAGATATTTGAGGGTTCTGGGAAGAGAGATTTAATAATTATTTCTTTTAGAGATCAACTTTACCAGAGGATTGTTGAAGTCTTGTCAATATACTCCCAAAGGACAGCCCTCTATTAGTGAAAAGCATTATATGGAAAGGGCAGAGAAAATTTATTTTTTTTTATATTTCTAAATTTTCTTTTATGTTTTATTTATTTCTGAGAGAGAGAGAGACAGCATGAACAGGGGCGAGTCAGAGAGAGAGGGAGACACAGAATCTGAAACAGACTCCAGGCTCTGAGCTGGCTCTCAGCACAGAGCCCTATGTAGGGCTCAAACCCACAAATTGTGAGATCATTACCTGAGCTGAAGTCGGACGCTTAACCAACTGAGCCACCCAGGCACCCTGAGAAAATGTATTTTTATATAGATTTACTACCACCACCACCACCACCACCACCACCATCACCATCACCACAACTGCTTTGTAATTTTGCTGGTTCAGAATGCAGAAGGAAGCCATTGTTCCACAGAAGTGACAGTGAGGGACTTGGCAAATTAAGGCTTGGATATGAAAACCTCTAGAACAGGTTCATGAACAAATAAGCATGGGGCAAAACAGCAGCACACAGGACTAGGGTATGAAAATATGTCACCTATGTCTTGAAGACTTCTCTAAATATGTGAAGTGAGGATTTTTTTTTTCTTTCATAGTTTCTGGTCAAGTTGGTTTCCATATAACACCCAGTGCTCATCCCAACAAATACTCTCCTCAGTGCCCATCACCACCCTTCCCCTCTCCCCCACCCCCATCAGCCCTCAGTTTGTTCTCGTTATTCAAGAGACTCTCATGGTTTACCTCTTCTCCTTTCCCCCACCATTTCCCCCCTTCTTCTCCCCCATGGTCCTCTGTTAAGTTTCTCCTGTTCCACTTATAAGTGAAAACATATTGTATCTGTCCTTCTCTGCCTGACTTATTTCGTTCAGCATAACACCCTCGAGTTCCATCCATGTTGCTACACATGGCCAGATTTCATTCTTTCTCATTGCCATGTAGTATTCCATGGTATAGATAAACCACATCTTCTTGATCCATTCGTCCGTTGATGGACATCTAGACTCTTTCCATGATTTGGCTATTGTTGAATGTGCTGCTATGAACATTGGGGTCCATGTGCCCCTATGCATCAGCACTCCTGTATCCCTTGGGTAAATTTGTAGCAGTGCTATTGCTGGGTCATAGGGGAGTTCTAGTGTTAATTTTTTGAGGAACCTCCACATTGTTTTCCAGAGGGGCTGCACCAGTTTACATTCGCACCAACAGTGTAGGAGGGTGCCCATTTCTTCACATCCTCGCTGCATCTGTAGTCTCCTGATTTGTTCATTTTAGCCACTCTGACTGGTGTAAGGTGGTATCTCAGTGTGATTTTGATCTGCATTTCCGTGATGATGACGGACACTGAGCATCGTTTCATATGTCTGTTGGCCATCTGGATGTCCTTTTTGGAGAAGTGTCTGTTCATGTCTTCTGCCCATTTCTTCACTGGATTATTTGTTTTTTGAGTGTGGAGTTTGGTGAGCCCCTTACAGATTTTGGATACTAGCCCTTTATCTGATACGTCATTTGCAACTATCTTTTCCCATTCTGTTGGTCGCCTATTAGTTTTATTGATTGTTTCCCTTGCTGTGCAGAAGCTTTTTATCTTGATGAGGTCCCAGTAGTTCATTTTTTCTCTTGATTCCCTTGCCTATGGAGATGTGTCAAGTAAGAAATTGCTGCAGTAGAGGTCAAGGAGGTTGTTTCCTGCTTTCTCCTGTAGGGTTTTGATGGTTTCCTGTCTCACATTCAGGTCCCTTATCCATTTTGAATTTATTTTTCTGGATGGTGTGAGAAAATGATCTAGTTTCATTCTTCTGCATGTTGCTGTCCAGTTCTCCCAGCACCATCTGTTAAAGAGACTGTCTTTTTTCCATTGGATACTCTTCCCCGCTTTGTCAAAGATTAGTTGGCTATACATTTGTGGGTCCAATTCTGAGTTCTCTATTCTATTTCACTTGTCTATGTGTCTGTTTTTGTGCCAATATCATACTGTCTTGATGATTACAGCTTTGTAGTAGAGGCTAAAGTCTGGGTTTGTGATGCCTCCCATTTTGGTTTTCTTCTTCAATATTACTCTGCCTATTTAGGGTCTTCTGTGGTTCCATACAAATATTAGGATAGTTTGTTCTAGCTTTGAAAAGAATGCTGGTGCAATTTTGATTGGGATTGCATTGATTTTGTAGATTGCATTGGGTAGTATTGACATTTTAACAGTATTTATTCTTCTAATCCATGAGCATGGAATGTTTTTCCATTTCTTTGTGTCTTCTTCAATTTTCTTCATAAGTTTTCTAAAGTTTTCATCATACGAATCTTTTATATTTGGTTAGGTTTATTCCTAGGTATTTTATGGTTTTTTGTGAAATTGTGAATGGGATCAGTTTCTTGATTTCTCTTTCTGTTGCTTCATTATTGGTTGCATAAAAATGCAACCAATTTCTGTACATTGATTTTGTACCCTGCAACTCCTAAATTCATGTATCAGTTCTAATAGACTTTTGGTGGAGTCTTTCATGTTTTCCATGTAGAGTATCATGTTCCCTGCAACAAATGAAAATTTAACTTCATCTTTGCCAATTCTGTTGCTTTTTATTTCCTTTTGTTGTCTGATTGCTGATGCTAGGACTTCCAGCACTGTGTTAAACAACAGTGGTGAGAGTGGACATCTCTGTCGTGTTCCTGATCTCAGGGGGAAAGCTCTCAGTTTTTCCCCCATTGAGGATATTAGCTGAGGGCTTCTCATAGATGGCTTTTATGATGTTTAAGTAAGTTCCTTCTATCCTGACTTTCTTGAAGGTCTTTATTGGGAAGGAATGCTGTATTTTGTGAAATGCCTTTTTATATCTATCAACACAATCATATGGTTTTTATCTTTTTTTTGTTAATGTGGTGTATCACATTCATTGATTTGTGAATATTGAACCAGCCCTGTATCAAGCCCTGAATTCCACTTGATCATGATGGATAATTCTTTTTATGTGCTGTTGCATTCGATTTGCAAGTATCTTGTTGAGGATTTTTTCATCCGTATTCATCAAGGATATTGGCCTGTAGTTCTCTTTGTTTGCTGGGTCTTTGTCTGGTTTTGGAATCAAAGTGATGCTGGCTTCGTAGAATGAGTCTGGAAATTTCTTTCCATTTCTATTTTTTGGAATAGCTTGAGAAGAATGGGCATTAATTCTGATTTAAATGCCTGGTAGAATTCCCTAGGGAAGCCATCTGGCCCAGAGCTCTTATTTTTTGGGAGATTTTTGATAACTGATTCAGTTTCTTCATTAGTTATGGGTCTTTTCAGAATTTCTTTCTATTCCCATTTGAATTTTGGTGGTGTGTGTTTGTTTAGGAATTTTTCCACTTCTTCTAGGTTGTCCAGTTTGTTGGCATATAATTTTTTACAGTATTTCCTGATAATTACTTGTATTTCTGAGGGATTGGTTGTAATAAATCCATTTTCATTCATGATTTTGTCTATTTGGGTGCTCTTTCTTTTCTTTTTGAGAAGCTTGGCTAGAGGTTTATCAGTTTTGTTTATGTTTTTCAAAAACCAACTCTTTGTTTCATTGATATGTTCTACTGTTTTTGTTTTGTTTTGTTTTGTTTTTTTTTGGATTCTGTATTGTTTATTTCTGCCCTGATCTTTATTATTTCTCTTTTTCTTCTGTATATTGGGTTTCTTTGCTGTTCTGCTTCTTGTTCATATAGGTGCACTGTTAGATTTCATATTTGGGATTTTTCTTGTTTCTTGAGATAGGCCTAGATTGGAATGTATTTTCCTCTTAGGATTGCCTTTGCTGCATCCCAAAGGGTTTGGATTGTTGTATTTTCATTTTTATTTGTTTCTATATATTTTTTAATTTCTTCTCTAATTGCCTGTTTGGCCCATTCATTCTTTTTTTTTTTTTTAACAAATAGTTTATTGTCAAATTAGTTTCCACATAACACCCAGTGCTCATCCCCACAAGTGGCCCATTCATTCTTTAGTAGGGTGTTCTTTAACTTCCATGTATTTGGAAGTTTTCCAGACTTTTTCCTGTGATTGTTTTAAAGTTTCATAGCATTGTGATCTGAAAGTGTGCATGGTATCATCTCAATTCTTTTATATTTATTGAGGGGTGCTTTATGACCCAGTATGTGATCTATCTTGGAGTATATGCTATGTGCATTTGAGAAGAAAGTGAATTCCATAGCCTCAGGATATAGAGTTCTAAATATATCTGTCAAATCCATCTGGTCCAATTGTGTCATTCAAGCCCATTGTTTAATTATTTTTTGTCTAGTTAATCTGTCCATTGCTGTAAGTGGAGTATTAAAATCCCCTACTATTAGCACATTCTTATCACGAAGATTGTTTCTGTTTTTGATTAATTGTCTCATGTATTTGGGTGCTTCTGTATTTGGTGCCTAGACATTTATAATTGTTAGCTCTTCCTGATGGATAGACCCTGTAATTATTATTCTTCATTCCTTCTTCATTCCTTGTTACTGCCTTTAAAGTCCAGTTTCTCTGATATAAGTATGGCTACTCTGCCTTTCTTTTGACTTCCAGTATGATAGATATTTCTCCATCCCCTTACTTTCAATCAGAAGGTGTCCTGAGGTCTAAAATGAGTTCCTTGTAGGCAGCAAATAGATGGATTTTGGGTTTTTTTATCCATTCTGCTACCCTGTGTTTTTTTATTGGAACATTTAGTCCATTTATATTCAGTGTCATTATTGAAAAATATGGGTTTAGAGTCATTGTGTTCTTTGTAGGATTCATGCTTGTGGTGGTGTCTCTGGTACCTTGTGTTCCTTGAAACATTTCCCTCATAGATTCCCCCTTAGAATTTCTTGTAGGGCTGGTTTAGTGGTGATGAATTCTTTAAATTTTTGTTTATTTTTTTCTCTTCTCTTATTCTGAATGACAGGCTTGCTGGATAGAGAATTCTTGGCTGCATATTTTTTCTGTTCATCACATTGAAGATTTCCTGCCGTCCCAATCTGGCCTGCCAAGTTTCAGTAGATAGGTCTGTAACTACTCTGATAGGTCTCCCTTGTATGTTAGGGCCCTTTTATCCCTAGCTGCTTTCAGAATTCTCTCTTTATCCTTATATTTTGCCAGTTTCACTATGATATGTCGTGCAGAAGATCGATTCAAGTTACGTCTGAGGGGAGTTCTCTGTGCCTCTTAGATTTCAAATTTTTTTTTTTAATGTTTTATTTATTTCTGAGAGAGAGATAGTGACAGCATGAGCAGGGGAGGATCAGAGAGAGAGTGAGACACAGAATCTGAAGCAGGCTCCAGGCTCTGAGCTAGCTATCAGCACAGAGCCTAACGCGGGGCTCGAACCCACGAACTGTGAGATCATGACCTGAGCCAAAGTCGAATGCTTAACCGACTGAGCCACCCAGGTGCCCCTGTGCCTCTTAGATTTCAATATCTGTTTCCTTCTCCAGATTGGGGAAGTTCTCTGCTATAATTTGTTCTAGGACTCCTTCAGCACCTTTCCCTCTCTCTTCCTCTTCTGGAATTCCTATGGTATGGATACTGTTCCATTTGATTGTGTCACTCAGTTCTTGAACTCTCCATTCATGCTCCTGAATCAGTTTATCTCTCTTTTTCTAGGCTTCCTCTTTTTCTATAATTGTGTCTTCTAATTCACTTATTCTCCTTTCTGCCTCTTCAATCTGTGCATTGGTTGCTTCCATTTTATTATGCACCTCATTTATAGCAGTTTTTAATTCATCACAACTATTTTTAAGCTCCATCTTCTTTGTAGCAGTAGCTTCTCTAATGTCTTCCATGCCTCTTTCAAGCCCAGTGATTAATTTTATGACTATTGTTCTAAATTCTTGTTCAGTTATGTTGCTCATATCTATTTAGAGCAGTTCTTTAGCTGTCACTTTCTCCTGGAATTTCTTTAGAGGAATGTTCTTCTGTTTGTCATTTTGGCTAGCTTTCTGTCTCTTGTCCATTTTTAAAACTTGTTATGCACTCTGCACCTGCGAGTACTGCTGTATTAAAAAAGGCTCAATACCTGTCCAGGGCCTGTGCATCCAGGAAGTGTTCTTCTAATGGTGTCTCTTGGTCCCTCTTGTTGAGACATCGATTATTTCCCTACTCGTAGTGGTATTTAGGACTCTCCACCATGTGTACTTTGGCTTGTTTCTTGAGGTGGCCCTGGAAAGGAAAAGAGACAGACAAACACACAGGGAACAAAGGCACTCAAATGCACAGACAAATCCAACAAACAAGCAAATCAAAAGGGAAAAAGAAAAAGAAAACAAAAGACAAAGGACAGTCTAAAAGCATAAAACCAGATTTCCCAGCTACAAATAAAGAGCAGGGTATATGCAGTGCTGATGGAAGAACATATAGAGAGAAATGAGAGGCCGGGAGAAAGCAAAATTGGACAATGATCAGGCAGATAGACTAAGGGACTTAATTCAGAGAGAGAAAGAGGAGAATATGGTAGGAGGCAAGGAGAAAGAAACAAAGATGTTACCCAAAGAAACAATATAGTCTGATTACTCCAGAGAGAGAGAGATAGTAAGCCAATGATGGCGATGTAGAATATGCATCTAGAGAATGGATTAAATGTGACTGTTCAAGCAAACCAATGACCAGAGTGCCCAGTCCAGTGGAGGGGAGGGATACGAATGAGACAAGGGAAAATATATATGAACAGAAAGAATTGATCTGGAGTGAATCATGGCAATACATCAATGTTGGTCTTGCCCCAGGCTCTAGTAAAAAAACAACAACAACAAAAAAAAACTCTCCGGTGTGGATGGGTGTGGTTTGGTGTAGGCAGGTCTTCCCTCCACTGTTTCCTGTGGGCTGCTACCTGAGACCCAGCCTTGGTGGTTGTGGGGAGAAAAATGGTGGCGTCCCAGTCCCTTCTGAAACCAAGTGTTGCAAATCACCCTTTTGGGTCTGATCTCCCTGTGCTATGGGCATAGCCAAGGTGAGCCATGTTCTATGTCCCAAGCCCTGCCTTATTTCCAGATCTTAGTCCATGTAACTTTAATAATACCGACTGAAATGTAATCCCGCAGGCCAGGCTGCCTCCCAGCTGGGGATTGAGCTGGGAGAGCAGTGGAGCAGTTTCTCCTGGCACCGCCTGGGACAGGGGCACTTAGCCCAAAGTCAGCACCACAGCTGGAAATAGGATTGCTCTCTGAACACCCTGCACTTAGGGATGGGGTGTTAGGATCCCTCTCCATCCCGGTCCATGGTTTTTCTCTTTTCCAGGGACAGTTTTATGAGCAGCTTCAACCACTCTTTCTCTTCCCCTCTTCTCTCTGCTGCTCCCCGGGAAGTGGGCTCCCTCCCCTCCATGTCTCCAGGTCCCTACCCGTTTTTATCTTCCCCAGTTTGCAATCACACACCTATGAGGCTGTTTTCCTAGTGGACTCTGCCCCTTTTCCTTCTAGATCTCTGCGGTTCAGTGTCCTATGGTTTCAGGCCTTCTGTGTTTGAGAGATGCCAGCGAGCAAAATGTATGGAGCTCCCTACTTCTCTGCCATCTTGCCTCCAAGATGAGGATTTTTAATGAAAGTAAAATCTCCAGCTTTATAAAGGGAGCTCAGAAGCCAGCAGTGTTTTCTTGTTGTTAATGTGATTCTACTATTACTCAAAAAAGATGAGATATGTTTGTTTTGCTGATGAGCGACTGGATCTAGTTTATATTGCTCTAGAAAACAGAGCTGGCACCAAATCATGGATATTATACAAGATGCATTTTGGTAAAAATGGCATCTTGTTTTCTAATTATTACAGCTGTTGTAAAAAGTCCATTAATGGAAAGTAAATCAGGCAGAGGCAAGAAAACCACTTGACAAGGGATTTTATGCAGTGGAACCAAATGAAAACATAGAAAAGTATTAATGCTGTTTATAAAGTGCTTTGATATTAATAGTAGTGAATTTTAATTTCTGTGTTCTTAACACATTGAAAGAGAATGAGCAGAAGGTAGACATAGCAAGAATTCTGGGGATGTAAGCAAATTTAAGTGGACATAGTTTAACAATTCAATTTGGTAGAAGTTTGTTAAAATGCGTATTTAAAAACCATTTTCTAAACTGTTAGCTCCCTGAGAAGCTTCAGGAAAAGACATAACTACAGTATTTTGGAAACATTTTGTTCCTTTGTTGGAAGGATGCTAGTGTCTCTATTCATAAAGTATCTTTTTTCATAAATCCCAGCAACAGTCATTCAAGAGTACAAAGACAGTGTATTATCCATATAGTGGATCTGCAACCCCCGACTCATATGTGCATACATACCAAGTACAAAATAGTTGAAATTTCATTATAAAGGCATGTGTTTTCTAAATACAGCAATGGGGAAATGGTGGTAAATGTTTGCACATTATATGTACTTAAGGGTTAATATTTGAAGAGGTATCAAGTCCCTTAAACAGAGATTTCATTAATCAAAGCATGTCCATCTGATAACAAGGTTGGCATTTAACCTACATTTTCTTTTACGAGTCTCCTTAGTTTTCCTAGTTGCCTTTTTTTGATATGGTCTCCTAGGAGTCTGTGCATAGCATCTACCTGTATGACACAGGCTGACATGGGTGTGAATATATGTGCACATATAGTATTGGGGGGAATGTAATGGGATGAGGCAAAAAGAAGGCCTTCATTCTCTGTGAGAAGGAATTCAGTCTGGTGCCTGGAGAATCTATTAAAGTTGATAGAGTTTTCTTTTCTAGAATAAAGGATTAAACTACCTAAAATGAAATATTTTATTTGAAAATGAGAGCTTCTCTCCATATATGTAGGTAATAAACCAACTTCTTTTCTGATATTCTCCTTAACCCATTGCCTTTACCTTTATTATAAAAGAGGGAAAAATTAAAATGGAGGATTGTTTGCAAAACCAAATTTTTTGTTCTCATATCAAAGTCTTACAATTCAAAGAAGTATGTAGAAATTACTCTGTCCTTTTCATAATTATCCAAATGGCATTAGAAAAAAAATAGTTTTTCTTTATAAGTGAAATTATGTTCTATATTATTCCAAGGTTTCATGGAAAGCTTTGCATGTGTGAGTCAGCCTCTCAAAGCAAATCTCATTTACAATTCATGACATCTTTTCATCCCAATTATTTAGTTTCATTTCCTTTGCATTTTAGTTCTTTTAACTTTTAGACTTACATTCATTTAGCCCAAATTGCTATAATTTTATTCTCCCTTTGCCGAAAATCCACCATTGCATGAGAAGACTTGATTAACCTTTTTTCTCTTGTGAAATTGTAAAACTCAAATATGGATCTGGGTTATTAGTCTACCATGGAGGGAATGCAGCAGAAATGTCATACAGCTAACATATTTGTGCATTGTATCACTGGTATTCAGATTAATTGTCACAATAGTTCTTTTCAAATTGTTATGTCAACAATTTGACAATTTAAACATTTACAATCCTATCTTATTTCCTATAAACATGTCTGCGAAGTGATTCTAATTTTTCCCTATTTTGTTAGTTATTGTTAGACATTATTTTATGGCATTGATTTTGAATTACTACATATATTTCCATCCTCAGGTAAGTAGCAAGGTAAGTTTTAATATTGTTAGGTTTTTAATGTTGGGTTTTTCCAAGGTTGTATTTATTTTTGTATTTTAAAATTTATTTTTATTATTAATTTTTATTTGAAGTAGTTTAAGATTCATAATAAGTTGCACAAATAGTAGGGAAATTTCCTGTGAATGCTTCATCCACATGAGAACATCTTACATAATCACAATACATTGTAAAAACCATCGATTTTTGGGAAAAACTGGGAATTGATATTAGCACAACACTATTACTTGAGTACAGGTCTTAAATGAATTTCTTCAGCTTTAACATGCTCTCTCTTACAAATTTATTGATGAATGGTTTTATGAAATTTTATCATATCTAGATTTTGATGAACAATCACCACACTCAGGATACAGAATGATTCCATCACCACAAAGAAATTCCCTCATCTTATGCCTTAATAGTCATACTGTTCTCTAGCCCTTGACAAAGTGAGTGAAGAGGAGAGGAAGATACAAGCTTATATTTAAAAAGCAGTTTGAACCATATATATGCCTAAGAAACTAAAATGGCTGCTATTTGCCTCTCGGATCGTAAATAAGCTCTGCTTAAGTATTTATCTCCCTTTCCCTCCAGCCAGTCTAGTATGTTCCTCATCCTTTTTAATCAGACCAACACTTTGTTCCTGTACACATGGCAGGTCTCTCCTTCCCTGGATAATTGCCTGATTCCCTCTTGTTCATTTCCAAAATTACTTACTGAAGTATCTGATCCTCTCACCACAACTCCTTCTTCCAATACCCTTGTTCACCCATTCCACAGGGTCATTGTTTGATTTAGAAAAGCTGTCCTCTCCAATGATCCCTCCGTTTGTTGCAAGAAAACACCTTTTCATGGATTCACTCTCCTCTTTAGTAAGAATGTAATTGTTCATGATATCAATAAAATTGTTCATGATATCAATAAAATTATTTTAATACTTTAATTTCTTTTCATTTTATACACCTGTTACCAAAAACCCTACCATCTGTTTTGTGTGCTCTTGCCTTTGAATTGCCGAGCATGGCTGGAGAAACTTGCAAAGTGGCACATCTAGATCACTATAAATTCGTGATCACCAACCTCAAACTCAACTCTTGTCAATCTTTTTGTTTTCTTTTTCTTTTTCATTTCTTGAGTTTGCTTCTTTAAGCAGTCTCTACACCCAGCATGGGACTCAAACTCATGACCCAAAGATCAAGAACCATGTGCTCCACCAATTGAGCCAGCCAGATGCTCCAATTTTTTTTTTTTTTTTTTTTAAATATTTCTCAGTCTTTTGAGGAAAGTAAGCTTCAAAGTGCTTATGATCTCTTCTCACCTCCAGTTCTCCCTTTATCATGTCTTACTCCCCAAAGGAAAATTATTTTTCTGCTTCCCAAAGAAAGTAAAAGGTACCTTTCTGAAACTGTCTCATCTTTCATTACCAGATCTCTTGATTTGCCCATATGCATTCTTTATTTAAATTGCTTGTCTTGTTAATATCTCCACTTGGCTGTTTCATAGGCAACCCCCCCGCCCCCACAAGTTGTTCAAGATCAGTCTTGTAATCAAACACTCCTGCCTTCATTCAGACTGCCTTTATTTTCCCCATCCATATGAACTAACATCTGTCTGAAACTTTGCAATCATCTTTGACTTCTTCCTCTTTCTTACCCCAGTTTTTCATTCATAACCAAGTCTTGGTGATTTAAGTATTTGAAATGCCTTTCAGTATTATCCATCTTCTACATTACAGGCTTCACAAATGCAGAGAATACAGGAATACTTTTTTCTTTTGAGTTACAAAGCACTCATTATTCCTATATATGTTCATTAGCTATACATTTTTCCAGGAGACATATTTTTAATAGTTTATCCTCCTAAATTATTTCTTAAATGTCTCCTGCACCACCTAAAATATATACTTTACATAGTTGGCATTTAACAAATTCTTAGCTTGACCTAACAGATATAATTAATATGATGTTAATGTGCTTATCATCATAATTATGAGTTTTCCATTGAATATGATGTTTTGATATTTGTAATAAAACAAAACATGTATGTGTGTAACTTTGAATATAAATAACCATATCAGACTACCCTGGATTTTCATTTATATCACTGATATGTATCAGTGATGATATTTAGGACTGGTATAGTGTGGCCACTTGCTTGAGACTTTCCCATTCATTTCAGCATTCTTTAGATATTTTTATATCTTGATGTTGCACACTTATCTCGAATCTCAGCAGCTAAATGCGCATTGTAAAATAAGGAGGCTTTTCCTCCAAATCAATGATTAGTTCAGAATAAAGCTTGACTTGAAAGGAATATGTGGATTTAATTCAAAGCAAAAGGGTTTTACAGACTCTCTTCCAGTCTATTTTCATGGGAAATATTAGCAAAGCAAATGGAATGCCACATTTCTATTTAACCTTATTGTGGATACAGGTATGTGAGAAGTTTTCTACTTTAAATATTGAAACAAAGATTTTGGAGTATTGTGAATGCCACCAAAATACTTATAACTAATAAAAATATATTTTTTTAGAAAGTAATGTAAACACATTTAGGCCATTAGGAAATTATATGCAAGGATGAAGAAGAAAGTATTTCCAATACTCTAGGACAATCATATGTATTTCAGCATACATTTCTGGCCTTTTTTCTAGGAAAATATTATACCGTAGCTTAATCATAATGTTTCTATAATTTTGCACACTGCTCTTTTTATATATTGTAGTTATAATGTTTGCATTTTATTTCCTATAAAATATAAAATTAGCTATTCATAATCCTTTATATTGTATCACAATTACATAATTTGCAGATAATGTTGTCACTACACTTAGTGTCTCACAGCTGACCTTGTTGAGCAAATACTTTTTTTAAAAATATTTTTATTTATTTCTAGGAGAGAGAGAGAGAGAGAGACAGCGTGAACAGGGGAGGGTCTGAGAGAGAGGGAGACGCAGACTCTGAAATAGGCTCCAGGCTCTGAGCTGGCAGTCAGCATAGAGCCCAACGCGGGGCTCGAACCCACGAACCACGAGATCATGACCTAAGCAAAGTCGGACGCTTAACCGACTAAGCCACCCAGGCGCCCTGAGCAAATACTTTTAACTGATCATTAAAAAATTCAATTTAATAGGGACACCTGGGTGACTAAGTCGGTTAGGTGTCTGACTCTTGGTTTCAGCTCAGGTCATGATCCCATGGTTGGTGAATTTGAGCCCAATATCCAGCTCCATGCTGACAATTTGGGACCTGCTTGGGATTCCCTCCCTCTCTCTCTCTCTCTCTCTCTCCCCCTCCCTCCCTCTCCACCTCCCTCCCTGCCTTTCTGCCCCTCTCCTGTTCATGATCAATCTCTCTCACTCTCTCTTTCCCTCTCTCCCCCTTCTCCCCCTCTTCCCCTCTCTTTCAAAATAAATAAACTTTTTTAAAGTTAAATTTTATAGATTTCTTCTATAGGAAAATAGCAGATAGTTAATTGTAATATAAGAATATAAGAAATATAAATTCCATATTATAAAAGGGATTATATTCCTAAAGTGTCATCTCAATAATAAAAACAGGTAGAAATCTTAAACCCCAAAACATTTATTTTAATGTAATTAACCACTTGACAGAATGCCAACTTTATAATGAATAATATCAATATGGGTCTGTTTCTGTATTTCCATCTCTCCTTAACAAACTTCCTATAGATTCTTACAAATATTCTTTGTATTTTTAAATGTTTATTTATTTTTGACATAGACAGAGTGCCAGTGAGGATGGGCAAAGAGAGAGACAGAATCTGAAGCAGGCTCCAGGCTCTGAGCTGTAAGCACAGAGCCCAGCACGGAGCTCGGACTCACGAACTGCAAGATCATGACCTGAGCGGAAGTAGGATGCTTATCTGACTAAACCATCCAGGTACCCCTATTCTTTGTAATTTACCTTCTAATTTGTTACATGGACATGATCAAGAGTGAACTAAAAGTACTTCATTTAAAAAGATAAATAGTAGTTGAAAAAATAAAAATAAAAGATAAACAGTACTTTAGCTATCTACCCCTTTAAAATCGTAGTGCATTTGACTTCAGCCAGTATATTTTGTTACAAAAAGTATTAGAAACTAAACTCTTTGTTTACATTTTTATGTTTGTGAAACTCTATTGAGTGAAGTAAGATTAAATGAAATCGAGCTGAATTTAGAAAAAGAAATATTTGTATAGTTTTCCCTCTTTTTGTTTTGTTTCATGTACTTTTCAAGAATAGATAGGCAATAACAGTTTATTTCAACATTCTCTAGACTTGATCCAATTTCATGTAGGATCTATTTTTCAACTATTTTTTCCAGCTTTATTGATTATAATGACAAAATTATAAGATACTTAAAGTATACAATGTGAGGACTTGATCTATGTATATACATTGTGAAAGATTTTCTTCCATGAAGTTAATTAACACATTCATCATCTCATATATTTACTTTTTTTTTTCTTTTTGGTGAGAATATTTAAGTTCTACTCTTAGCATAAGTCAGTATTATCAACTATAATCATCATGTTTTACATTAGATCCTCAGACCTTCTTCACCTTGTAACTGAAAACTTAGACACTTTTACCAACCTCTCCCAATTTCTCCCAACCCCCAATCCCTGGCAACCATTTTTCTATTCTGTTTCTATGAGTCTAATTTATTTTTAGACTACATATAAGTTATATGAGGTAGTATTTCTTTCTTGATCTATTTCACTTAGCATAACGCCCTCTGGGTTCATTCATGTTATTGCAAATGATAGATTTTTGTTTTTAAGGCTGATTAACATCCAATAGTGGGTTAAAATGATTGTATATATGGGTTAAAATGATTCATATACATCACATTTTCTTGATCCATTCATCTGGTGGCAAAAGTTGCTTCCATACCTTAGCTGTTGTGAATAATGCTGGGATGAGCATGGAAGGACAGATAATGGTTTTGTTTTCAAGAGCTATACCCAGAAGTAGAATTGCTAGATCATATGGTAATGCTACTAATGTTTTGAGGAGCCTCTAAACAATATTCCATGGTGACTGTAAGAGTTCATATACACCCCCCAATAGTGTTCAAGCACTCTCTTTTCTCTATATCCTCACCAATATTTATTATCTCTTTTTTTTATAATAGCCATCCACAGATGTGAAGGGATATCTCATTATACTTTTGACTTGCATTTTCCTGATGATAAGTGATGATGAGCACCTTTTCATGTACCTTTCAGCCATTTGTATGTCGTCTCTCTCTCTCTTTTTTTTTTAATGTTTTATTTATTTCTGAGAGAGAGACAGCATAAGCAGGGGAGGGTCAGAGAGAGAGGGAGATACAGAATCTGAAACAGCCTCCAGGCCCTGAGTTAGCTGTCAGCACAGAGCCTGACATGGGGCTCAAACCCACGAAACGTGAGATCATGACCTGAGCCGAAGTCGGATGTTTAACCTACTAAGCCACCCAGGCACCCCTGTATGTTGTCTTTGGAAAATGTCTATTCAAGTCCATTGTTCACTTTTAATTAGGTTGTATTTATTATTGAGTTGTATTAATTACTTGCACATTTTAGATATTAACCCTATCTTGAATATGTACTTTGAAAATATTTCCTCCCGTTGCTCTGTCATTTCATTGAAGTTTCCTTTGTTGTATTGAAGCTTTTTAGTGTGATGTGGACCCACCTGTTTATTTTTGCTTTTGTTGTCTTTGTTTTTGATGTCAAATAAAAAAATCATTGCTAATGTTTGTCAAGGAATTTACTTTTTTTCTTCAAGGAGTTTTAAGATCTCAGGCCTTAAATTTAGTCTGTATCCATTTTGAGTTGATTTTTGTGTATGGTGTAAGAGAGAGGCCCACCTTCATTTGTTTGCATATGGCTAATAGCATCCCCAGTACCATTTATTGAAGAGACCATTCTTTCCCAATTCAATATTCTTGGGTATTTTTTTGAAAATTAGTTTACCATATATGCATGGGTTTGTTTGGGGCACTCTTTCTGTCCCATTGATCTCTGTATCTGTTTTTATGCCAATAGCATACTGTTTTGATTACTGTAGTTTTATTATATAGCTTAAAATCAAGAAATGTGATACCTCTGGCTTTGATTCGTTTTTCAAGATTGCTGTGACTATTCAGGGTTTTTTGTGGTTCCATACAAGTTTTTTGGTTTTATTTTCTTCAAAGTAAAAAATGCCATTGGAATTTTGATAGACATTGTATTGAATCTGTAGATTGCTTTTGCTAGGTGGTACATTTTAATGATATTCTTCCAATCCATTCACATAGATAGAATATCTTCCCATTTATTTGTGTCTCTTCAATTTCTTCCATCAGTATCTCATCGTGTTATATAGATAGAATATCTTCCCATTTATTTGTGTCTCTTCAATTTCTTCCATCAGTGTCTCATCGTGTTCAATGTATGAGCATATTGGTTTTATTTTTATGCACTTCACAGTTATTGCATTGTTTTTATACATTAAAAGTTTGTGGCAACCCTATGTTCAGCAAGTTGGTTGGCACCATTTTTTTCCAAAAGCATTTCCTCACTTCCTGTGTCTGTCATATTCTGGTAATTCTCACAATATTTAAACTTTTTCATTATAATTTTCATGGTGATCCTTGATCACTGATCTTTGATGTTACTGGCTATAATTGTTTTGAGGTACCATGTATCCTGCTCTATAAGATGGCAACCTTAATCAATATATATTTTAACTGTTCCATTGACTGGCCACTTTCCATCTCACTTTCTCTCCTTAGTCATCCATATTCCATAATACACAGCAATATTTGAAATCAGCCCAATTAATATTCCTACAGTGACCTCTAAATGTTCGAGTGAAAAAAGTTCACATATCTTTCACTTTCAATCAAAAGCCAGATATTATTAAGCTGAATAAGAAAGACATGTGAAAAGCTCAGAGAGGACACACTCTTGCCCCAAACAATGAGCCACATTGTGAATGCAAAGAAAATTGTTTTTGAAGGAGATTAAAAATGTTAGTCTGGGAACACATGAATGATAAGAAAGTGAAATTGCCTTAGGTCCTGATAGAAAATCTTGGTGGTCTGCATAGAAGATCAAACCAGCCACAACATTCCCTTAAGCCAAACTTAACCCAAAGGAAGGTCCTAACTTCAATTCTGTGAAGGCTGAGAATGGTGAGGAAGCTGCAGAAGAAAAGTTTGAACCAACAAAGAGAGGTTGGTTAATGAGGTTTAAGGAAAGAAGCCATCTCCAGAACATCAAGTGCAGGGTGGAGCAAGTGCTGATATAGAAGCCACAACAAGTTAGTCAGAAGATGTACCTAAGATACCTAGTAAAGTTTGCTATACTAGACAATAGTTTTTTAATGTAGATGAAATAGACTAATATTGGTGTCATAGATTTTGGGTCTGGAGTTCTTTCTTGTCCAGCAAAAGAGCAGATGCAGGATAAAAATACGAGAGAGGCTAATGTCTGAGAGGAGACAGGAGCCCCGAGCAAGGGTCCTTGCTCTGTATTTATTAGAATCAGAAGGCTGCTTACAAGCATGATAGATGTGCACAAAGAGACAATGAAACTGTGAACTTTAATTCATGAGGAAAGGGGGCCTTGAAGATACATAGTGTTAGGGGTTTGGGTCAATACAAAACAAAGTCCTGGTGCTGGGCAGATGCTTGTTTACTGCAGCCATGAGGTGCCATGTCTGTTTATCTTAGCTAGCTTAGTGATGAGACAGACAGCATGCTACCTCAGGTTCAGCAAGTTACCTTTCTTTTGCTAATTAGCTCTGCTCTGGGCAACTTAGCCCCACTGAGGTCTACAGCCCCGTGTAGCTGTTTACCTATTTTGGTCCTTCCTTCCTTCCTTCCTGTGAAAGTAGCTTTGTGCTATTGTATTAAGTTGGGGGGCATTTCTTCTCTGATGCATTCATCCTGTGGCTTTCTATTTCTTTATGCCTTGCTAACCCATTGGTGCAAGCTCAGGGAATTCCTAAGCTTGTTCCCCACATATTAGAAGATGATATCATCTAGAACTTTCATAGCTAGAGAGAACAAATCAGTGCCTGGGTTCAGAGATTCAAAGGACAGGCTAACTTTCCTGTTAGGGACTAGTTCAGCTGGTGACTTGAAGTCAAAGCCAGTTCTCATTTACCATTCTGAAAATCATAGGGCCTTTAATATGCTACATCTACTCTGCCTATGCTGTATAAATGGAACAAAAACCTCCGCATGATAGCACCTCTGTTTACAACATGGCTTACCAGGTATTATAAGCTTACTATTGAAACCTGCTCAGGAAAAAAAATCCTTTCCAAATACTACTGCTTACTGACAGCACACCTGGTCACTTTAAAGCTTGGATGGAGATACACAATGAGATTAATGTTGTTTTCATGCCTACTAACACAATATCCATTCTCCAGGCTATGAATCAAGAAGTAATTTTGACTTTGAAGTCTTATTATTGAAGAAAAGCCTTTGTAAGACTGTAGCTGCCATGGATGATAATTCCTCTGATTGATCTGGGCAAAGTCAATGGAAAACTTTCTGGAAAGGAGTCACCATTATAAATGCCATTAAGAACATCTGTAATTCATGAGAAGCTATCACTATATCCACATTAGTAGGAGCTTGGAAGAAGTCGGTTTTAACACTCATGGATGACTTTGAGAGGTTCATGTAGAGAAAATAACTGCAGATATAGTAGAAATAGCAAGAGAACTAGAATTAGAAGTAGAGCTTTGGGGGTGCCTGGGTGACTCAGTTGGTTAAGTGCCCAACTTCAGTTCAGGTCATGATCTTACAGTTCATGGGTTTGAGTCCTACTTTGGGCTCTGTGCTGACAGCTCAGAGCCTGGAGCCTGCTTAGGATCCTGTGTCTCTCTCTCTGCCCCTCCCCCACTCACACCTTGTCTCTCTCTCTCTCTTAAAAATAAATAAACATTAAAAAAAAGTAGAGCCTGAAGATGTGACTGAATTACTGCAATCTCATGACGAAACTTGAGTAAACACTTGCTGCTTACGGTTGAGCAAAGAAAGTGGTTCCTTGGGGTAGCACCTTCACTGAGAGTACTTTCTGTGAAGATTGTTGAAATGACAACAGAGGATTTAGAATACTACATAAACTTAATTCATAAAGCAATGTCAGGGTTTGAGAGGATTGACTCCCATTTTGAAAGAAGTTTTACTATGGGCAAATTGCTACCCAACAGCATGGCATGCTGTGGAGAAATCCTTCATGAAAGGAAGAGTCCTTCACTGTGGCATACTTCATTGTTTTATTTTTTAAAGTTGTCACAGCCACCCCAGTCTTTAGCAATCAACACCCTGATCAATTGGAAGCCATCAATATCAAGGCAAGCCCCTTCACCAGCAAAGAGAGGATGACTGGATGAGACCTCAGATAATGGCTAGCATTTTTTGAACAATATAGTATTTTTATTTTTATTTATTTTTATTTTTTTAATGTTTATTTTTGAGACAGAGAGGGAGACAGAGTGTGAGCAGTAGAGGGGCAGAGAGAGAAAGAGACAGAGACACAGAGTCTGAAACAGGCTGCAGGCTCTGAGTTGTCAGCACAGAGCCCAGATGCAGGGTTTGAACTCATGAGCTGTGAGATCATGACCTGAGTTGAAGTCAGATGCTTAACTGACTGAGCCACCCAGGTGCCACAATAAAGCATTTTTAAAGGCATATACATTGTTTTAGACATAATGGTATTACATACTAATAGACTACATTATAGTGTAAACGTAACATATTCACTGGGAAACAAAAACAATAATTTGACTAACTTTATTGTGAATTTGCTTTACTGTGGTCATCTGGAACTGAACCTGCGATATCTCCATGGCATGCCAGTATGGTTTTTATACCTCTTAAATTTATTTCCAAATGTTTTTTGATGTTATTTTAAGTGTGTTTGTTTTCTTAATTTTTCTTTCTGATAGTTTGTTAGTGTATAGAAATGCAGCTGATTTATGATGTCGATTTTGTATTCTGCAACTTCACTGAATTCATTTATTCTGACAGTTTTTTTGGGGTATCTTTAGGATTTCCCATATATAATATCATGTCATCTGCAAATAGAGGCAGTTTTACTTCTTCCCTTCTGATTTGGATGCTTTGTACTTCTTTTCTTTGTTTAATTGCTCTGGCTAGGACTTCAAGACCTATGTTGAATAAGAATGGCATCTTTGTCTTCTTTCTGATCTTAGAAGAAAAGCTTTCAGCTTTGCACTGTTGAGTAAGACATTAGCTATGAGTTAGTCATATATGGACTTTGTTATTGTTGAGGTATGTTCTCTCTAACCAAGTTTGGAAATTTTTATCATGAAAGATTACTGAATTTTGTCAAATGTTTTCTCTGCATCTATTGAAATATTGTATACATTTTATCTTTCATTTTTGTCAATCTCATACTGATTTTGTGGATGTTTACCATTCTTATGTCGCTGGAATGAATCCCATTTGATAATGGCAAATAATGTTTTTATTCCACTATTAAACTCATTATGCTATATTTTGTTGAAGACTTTTGCATCTATGTTATTCAGGGATATTGGTCTGTAATTTTCTTGTTGTTTCTTTTTCTGGCTTTGGTATCTAGGTAATATTGCCTCATAAAATGAAATTGGAGTTGTTTTTAAGAAATTTTCAATTCTTAAGAAATGAGTTTGAGGATTGGTATTGATTCTTCTGGAAATATTTGGTAGTATTTCACCAGTAAAGCCATCTGGGCTTGGACTTTATTTTTGTTGGCATGGTTTTTTAAATTACTGATTCAATTTTCTTACTAGTAATTGGTCTATTCATATTTTCCTATCTCTTTATGCTTCAGTTGTGGTAGGTTGTATAGTTCTAGGAATTTATCCATTTCTTCCAAGTCTCGATTATTTTTTTGTTGTTTAAAATTGCTTATAATAATCTCTTATCCTTTGTATTTCTGTTTTTTTTTCTTTCATAGTTTATTGTCAAGTTGGTTTCCATATAACACCCAGTGCTCATCCCAACAAATACTCTCCTCCATGCCCATCACCACCCTTCCCCTCTCCCCCACCCCCATCAGCCCTCAGTTTGTTCTCATTATTCAAGAGTCTCTCATAGTTTGCCTCCCTCCCTCTCCCCAACTATTATTCCCCTTATCCTCCCCCATGGTCCTCCATTAAGTTTCTCCCGTTCCACTTATAAGTGAAAACATATGGTATCTGTCTTTCTTTGCATGACTTATTTCGTTCAGCATAACACCCTCAAGTTCCATCCACGTTGCTACAAATGGCTAGATTTCATTCTTTCTCATTGCCATGTAGTATTCCATTGTATAGATAACTCACATCTTCTTGATCCATTCATCCATTGATGGACATTTAGGCTCTTTCCATGATTTGGCTATCGTTGAACGTGCTGCTATGAACATTGGGGTCCATGTACCCCTATGCATCAGCACTCCTGTATCCCTTGGGTAAATTTGTAGCAGTGCTATTGCTGGGTCATAGGGGAGTTCTATTGTTAGTTTTTTGAGGAAACTCCACACTGTTTTCCAGAGGGACTGCATCAGTTTACATTCGCACCAACAGTGTGGGAGGGTGCCCGTTTCTCCACATCCTCACCGCATCTGTAGTCTCCTGATTTGTTCCTTTTAGTCACTCTGACTGGCGTGAGGTGGTATCTCAGTGTAGTTTTGATCTGCATTTCCCTGATGATAAGGGACACTGAGCATCATTTCATGTGTCTGTTGGCCACCTGGATGTCCTCTTTGGAGAAGTGTCTGTTCATGTCTTGCCCATTTCTTCACTGGATTATTTGCTTTTTGGGTGTGGAGTTTGGTGATCCCCTTATAGAGTTTGGATACTAGCCCTTTACCTAATATGTCATTTGCAACTATCTTTTCCCAATCTGTCGGTTGCCTATTAGTTTTATTTTTTCCTTTGCTGTGCAGAAGCTTTTTATCTTGATGAGGTCCCAGTAGTTCATTTTTGCTCTTGATTCCCTTGTCTTTGGGGATGTGTCAAGTAAGAAACTGCTGTGGTTGAGGTCAAGGAGGTTGTTTCCTGCTTTCTCCTCTAGGGTTTTGATGGTTTCCTGTCTCACTTTCAGGTCCCTTATCCATTTTGAGTTTATTTTTGTGTATGGGGTGAGACAGTAATCTAGTTTCATTCTGTATGTTGCTGTCCAGTTCTCCCAGCACCACCTGTTAAAGAGGCTGTCTTTTTTCCATTGGATACTCTTTCCCACTTTGTCAAAGATTAATTGGCCATACATTTGTGGGTCCAGTTCTGAGTTCTCTATTCTATTCCTTTGGTCTATGTGTCTGTTTTTGTGCCATATCCTTTGTATTTCTATGGTGGTATCAGTTGTAATGTCTTTTTCATTTCTGATTTTATTTGAGTCCTTTTTGTCTTGGTGCATTTTGCTGAAGGTTTGTCTGTTTTGTCTTAAAAAAAACAGTTCTTAGTGTTCTGAGTTTATTATGGAAAGGATGTGTTAGGTTTAAAAGGGCGAGAAACTTAATTTAGAAGTTGAAAAATGTGCAACTAAAATTTTTATACAGATTTCTTTAAACACAGATGAGGCACTCTATATACATATTTTCCTGGAAAACATTTTTATAAAAGCTTTATTTTGGAATTTTTCATTTAAATGAAGTTATAAAGATAGAATTCCTGTGTACTCTGCACAAAAAAGCCCCTATTAAAATTTATGTGTATGCTATATTTATCAAAATTAATAAGATCAAGATATTAGTAACTGAAATTTATATCCTATTAAAAAATCCTCACTCTTGCCTGTTTTTTACTGTACCAAATATCATCTGGAATACTAAAATACATTTCCTTTCAATGTCTCCTTTTTCTTTTTATCTTTTGCTGGCTATGGCATTTTTCAGACTTTCCTTGGTTTGGATGACCTTGAGAGTTTTGAGGAGTATACTGGTCAGGAATTTTATAGAAATTTTGTCAATTGTGATTTGTCTGCTACTTTGCTCACAATTAGGCTGACGTTATGTTTTCTGGAGGGAAGACTATAGAGGTAAAGGGCTATTCTCATTATATCATGTCATCAACATGATTGAACAAGTCATCAATATGTTGATCACTGTGGATGCTGACTTTGATCTACTGGCTGAGGTAGTGCTTGGAGTTTTCTTCACTATAATATATCCCTGTTTTCCCTGTCTTTACACACTGTACTCTTAGGAAGGAAGTCATTATTAGCAGCCAAAAGTAAGTAGTGGAGAGTTATAGTCAATCTATTTAGGGCCAGGTGCATGTGTTCTTGCCTCATGTATTTTGATCTGTTTTTAGGTGCAGACATGTCTAAGATTGCTATGTCTTCTTAGGTAATTGATCCTTTTATCACTATAAAATGTCCTTGAAAACTGATAAAACTCTGTGTTCTGAAATCTGCTTTGTCTGAAATAAATATAGCTGCTCCAGCATTCTTTTGGCTAGTTTTAGTGTCACCAGCTAGATCCTAAGACCTGACCTTTAACTGTCCACCTCCTTATACTCACTAATCTTGGTCTTACATTTTTCCTTAAGCCCTTCTTTTCTACTTCTTAATTCAGGCAAAGGAAACACAAAACCACCCCTCAGGTGATAATGACTGTCCTGACAAGACTTCTCTCCAACCCAGACCACCCAGACCCTATGAGCTAAAAATTTCCAACTTGAGCGTGTGCCAGTGGACCATAGAGTGATCCCTGGAGTGACCTACTTACCTCTACCTCATTATAATACTAAAATCTCCGCCCAAGGAGGACCTCCAGACTCTTTTACATAATATACAATGTATGTATAAGCCTGTTTCCTTAATGGGCATGCATGATCTTATATGCCTGTCTCTACATATGATGACAAGGCTTCCCTACCTAAATATTGATTCTAACCCCAAATAAAAGGAACCCATTCACCTCTCTCAGGAAGTCCTGGCTTTGGAAGCTATTCCCCATAATCTCCTTACTTGCAAATAAAATTTTCTTTATGTGACAACTCACCTGGTTTAGTTTCTGTGACTCACTGAGAAGAGAACTCAGGTTGGTTTGGTTACACTAATGTGTTATATCTTTCTCTATTCTTTTATTTTTGAGTCTTTAAGGTGGCTTTATTGCATAGCATATGTAGTTAGATTATGTTTTGTTAACCACTCTGATAATTAGTGTATCTAGACCATTAACATTTAAGTGATTATTGATACACATTAATGTTTACTATGTTTTAAGTGTTTTCAGTTCATTGGATTTAATTTAGTTTTTGGTTTTTTCCTCATATGCGCCTGTGGTTTTCTCTTTGCCTTTGGCTTTTTATAGTTTGAATATGATATTAGGTTCCTGTGGCTGCTATAAAAATTACCATAAACTTGGCGGTTTAAAACAATAAAAAAATTATTCTCCCACTGTTGTGGAGGCTAAAATCCCCAAATCAGTATTACTTACTGATCTAAAAGTCAAGGTACCAGTAGGGCTGTAAAGAAGGTTCTAGAAGCTAGAGAGGAGGCTCTGTCCCCTGTCTTTTCCAGCTCTGCCTGTGGCACCATTCCTTGATTTTTGGTTTTATCACTTCAATCTCTGCCATAGTGGTCACACTAATTGCTCTTCTTCTGTCTGTGTCTATTCTACCTCTTCATCTGTTTTCCAAGATTACATAGGATTGTGTTTAAGGTCCAGACATTCCCATCAACAGTGCATGTGGGTTCCTTTTTCTCACCAACATCCTCTCCAACACTTGTTACATTTAATATTATTTAGTTTTTTACGCATTCTGACAAGTGTAAGGTGATATCTCATTGTGGTTTTGATTTGCATTTCCCTGATAATTAGTGATGTTGAACATCTTTTCATGTGTCTCTTGGCCATCTGTATGTCTTCTTTACAAAAATGTCCATATATTCTGCCCGTTTTTAATTGGATTATTTGATTTTTGGTGTTGAGTTGTATAAGTTCTTTATATATTTTGGATATTAATCACTTATTGCATATATCATTTGCAAATATCTTCTCCCATTCAGGAGGTTGCCTTTCGTTTTGTTGATAGTTTCCTTCACAGTACAAAAGCTTTTTATTTTGGTGTAGTCCCAAAAGTTTAATTTTGCTCTTGTTTGCTTTGCCAGGGACCCCTATCTAGAAAAATGGGACTGTCAAAAGATTTGACTTTCTACAGCTGCCCATGAGATCACTACCTGTGTTTGCTCCTAAGAGTTTTATGATTTCAGGTCTCACATTTATGCTTTGAATCGATTTTGAGTTTGTTTTTGTGTCTGGTGTAAGAAGGTGGTCCAGTATCATTATTTTGCATGTAGCTGTCCAGTTTTCCTAGAACCATTTATTGAAGTGTCTTTTCCCCATATTCTTGCCTACTTTGTCAAAGATTAATTGACCATAAACCTGTGGGTTTATTTCTAGACTATCTATTCCATTCCATTGATCCGTGTCTATTTCTGTGCCCGTACCATACTGTTTGATTACCACAGCTTTGTAGTACATCTTGAAATCTGGAATTTGAGACTTTGTTCTTCTTTCCCAAGATTGTTTTGTCCATTCATAGTCTTTTGTGGCTCCATATAAATTTTCGGATTATTTGTTCTATTTCTGTGAAAAATGTTGGTATTGCATTGAATCTGTAGATTGCTTCGGGTAGAATGGACATTTTAACAATATATGTTTTCTCAACCCATGAGCATGGAATATCTTTCCATTTGTGTCATTTTCAGTTTCTTTCATGATTCCTTTATAAGTTTCAGAGTACAAGTCTTCCACTTCCTTGGTTAATTTTATTTGAGGGGCTTTATTATTTTTGGTGCAATTATAAATGGAGTTTTCTTAATTTATATTCCTGACACTTTATTATTAGTGCATAGAAATGCAGCTTACTTCTGGATGTTAATTTTGTATCCTGTGACTTTACTGAATTCACTTATCAGTCACAGTAGTTTTTGGTGAGGTCTTTTGGATTTTCTTTGTATAGTAGCATGTCTTCTGCAAATTGTTTTGTTTGTTGTTTGATTGTTGTGTCTAGGACTTCCAGTACTATGTTGAATAAAACTGATGGGAGTGGACATTCTTGTCTTATTTTGATCCAACAGGAAAAGCTCTCAGCATTTCACCATTTAAGTTTTTCATATATGGCCTTTATTATGTTGAAGTACATTCCTCTAAATCTGCTTTGCTGAGAGTTTTGTTTTATTTATCATGAATGGATATTGTACTTTGTCAAATGCTTTTTATGCATCTGTTGAGATGATCATATGGTTTTTGTCCATTCTCATTAACGTTATGTATTACTTTGATTGATTTATTATTATAGAACCAACCTTGTATCCCTGGAATAAGTCCCACTTGATCATTTTGAATGATATTTTATTTATTATTTATTTATTTATTTATTTATTTATTTATTTATTTATTTATATGTTTTACTTACTTTTGAGAGAGAGATAGAGACAGCGTGAGCAGGGGAGGGTCAGAGAGAAAGGGAGACACAGAATCTGAAGACAGGCTCTAGGCTCTGAGATAGCTGTCAGCACAGACCCCTACGCGGGGCTTGAACCCAATAACCATGAGATCATGACCTGAGCCAAAGTCGGATGCTTAACCGACTGAGCCACCCAGGCTCCCCGAATGATATTTTTAATGTATTGTTGGCTTTTTTTTAACCAATATTATGTTGAGGACTTTTGTGTCTATGTTCATTGGAAATATTGGCCTGTAGTTCTCTTTCTTATGATATCTTTGTCTAGTTTTGGTATCAGGGTAATGCTGGCCTCACAGAATGAATTTGCAAGCTTTCTTTCCTCTTCTCTTTTTGAAATAATTTGAAAAGAATAGGTATTAGTTCTTTTTTTTAAGTGTTTGGTAGGATTCCCCCTGTGAAGCCATCGTGTTCTAGAATTTTGTTCAGTGGAGTTTTTTGATTGTTGATTAAACTTTACTGCTAATATTGATTCTGTTCAAATATTCTGTTTCTTCCAGACTCAGTTTTGGGAGATTACGTTTCTAGGTAGTTATTCTTTTCTTTTAAGTTGATCAATTTGCTGGCATATAATTTTTCATAATATTATAATTCTTTGTATATCTGTGATATTGTTATTTCTCCTTTAATTTCCAATTCTGCTTGAGTCCTTGACTTTTTTTAAAATATGGGTTTGGCAAAAGGTTTATCAATTTTGTTGATCTTTTCAAAGAACCAGCTCCTGGTTTCATCGGTCTGTTCTTTTGTTTGTTACTCTGTTTCATTTATATCTGTTCTAATCTTTATTATTTTCTTCCTTCTACTGACTTTGGGCTTTATTTGTTCTTTGTGGTTTTTTTTCTTCTAGCTCCTCTAGGTGTAAGGTTGTTTATTTGAGGTTTTTCTTCTATAGATGGTCCTGTATTGCTGTAATCTACATTCTTAAAACAGTTCTTGCTGCAACCCAAAGATTTTGGTCAGTTATGTTTTCATTTTCTTTGTATGAATTTTCTGATCTCCTCTTTGATTTCTTGGTTGACTCATTCATTGTTTAGTAGCATGTGATTTAGCCTTAAGTATTTTGTGTTCTTTTTTGACTTTTTTCTTGTGATTTATTTCTGGTTTCATGCTGTTGTGGTCAGAACACACACATGCTATGATCTCAGACATTTTGAATTTATTGATACTTGTATATGACTGGTAATAGTTGCTTTAGGTATCTGTGTGCTCCCATGTTTAATATATAAATGCTCTTGCTGGATTGTTCCCATTAACATTATGTAATGCCCTTCCTTGTCTCTTGTTATAGTCTTTGTTTTAAAGCCTATTTTGTTTGAGATAAGTATCATTACCCCTGCTTTCTTTAAACTTCTATTTGCACAATAAATGATTTTCCATCCCTTCAATTTCGATCTACATGTGTCTTTGGGTCTGATGTGAGTCTCTTGCAGGCAGCGTAAGATGGGCCTTGTTTTTTTTATCTATTTAGTCCCGTTACATCTAGGATTAGAGTATTCAGTCCATTTACATTCAAAGTATATTGATAGGTATGTAATCATGGCCATGCTGTTATATGTTTGAATGCTTCTCTATTCCTTTCTTCTCTTACTCTCTTCACTTATGATTTGATGGCTCTTTTTGCTTGGATTTCTTTCTCTTTGTTTCTTGCATATCTAGTACAGGTTTTGATTTGTAGTTATCATTTTTCTCCTATATAGCATCTTATGCATATAGCAGTCTATTTTCAGTTGATAGTTGCTTAAGTTTGAAACCATTAAGCACTAAATTTTTATTCCCTATGTATATGATGTCATATTTTACATCCTTTTATTTTGTGAGTCTCTTGGCAGATTTTTATAGCTATAATTTATTTACTGTTTTTGTGCTTTATCCTCTGTACTGGTTGTAAAGTGATTATTACTTTTATTGCATTTGTATACACCTGTAATTTTTTTTAAAGTGGGTAGATTATTCTTGGTTGAGTTTTCTTGGTTGCAGATTTTTTTTTCTTCCAGCTCTCTGACCATATCCCTTCTGACTCCCTTCTGACTTGTAAAATTTCTGCTAAAAAATTTCATAGCCTTTGGAATTTCCTTTGTATGTAACTGTTTTGATGCTTTTAAACTTTATTTTTATTACTAGTTTTTGCCATATTAATTATTATGTCTCTTCGTGTGGATCTCCTTGGATTGATTTTTATTTTGTTTTTGTTTGCGGTTCTCTCTGTGCCTGCTGGGTCAGATCTGGATGTCTGTTTCCTTCCACTGATTCAGGAAGTTTTCAGCTATTGTTTCTTCAAATAAATTTTCTGCCCCCTTTGCTCTCTCTTCTCTTTCAGGGAGCCCTATAATGTGAATGTTTTTATACTTGATGATATCACTGAATTCCCTTCACCTAGTTTCACTTTTTTTTTTCTTTTTTCTTTTCAGCTTAGTTGCTTTCCAACACTCTGTCTTCTAGCTCACGGATCCATTCTTCTGTTTCCTCTGATATGACCTGATTCCCTCTTCATCTCTCATTGGCTCTTTTTAATATTTTCTATCTCTTTGTTGAAGGCCTTATTGAGATCCTCCACTTCTTTACTCAAGTCCAGTAGGTAGTTTATGACCATTAATTTGAATTCTTCATTAGGCATATTGCTTATCTATGTTTTAAAATGATTTTGCTGTGTTCTTGTTGTGTTTTTCATTAGAGGGACATATTACTCTGTCTCTTCATTTTATCTAAGTCTGTGAATGTTTCTTTGTATGAGGAAAGCTTGTTACATCCCCTGATATTGAAGGTAATGGCTTTATGTAGAAGAGCGCCTGTGGTACCCTGTAGTCCAGTGTCCCCAGTTTACAGAACCAGGGACTCCAGGAGTGTCTCCCGAGTGGGTTGTGTACACCTTACTCTTGTGGCTGAGCCTTGCTTGCCTTCAGCCCGGTTGGCTGCAATGTCCCACTATGCCTGCTGTGGGCCAGCTTTGGTCCCTGTGCTCTTAAGAGAACAGTCATAGGCTTGTAGTTGGGCAGTGTTAGCAGTCAGACCAGATGGATGCCTAACCTCAGCCTGTTTTCTGGGGTTGTAGTCATGCTGAACTGAAGGGCACTCTTGTGTTATCTGCCGAGGGGCTTTTATTGGTGGACAAGGCCTGCAGACAAGCCAAATACCTGCCCTGAGTCCAGCTGTTGAGGCTTCAGTAGCATAAACCTGCAGGGTACATTCTCTGCCTTGTCCCCTGAGAAGGTTTTGTTGGTGGGCAGGGCTGCCAGGCCAGATGCCTGCTGTAGCTGCAAAGGCGTGGGTCACAGGGTATTCTCCCTGTACTGTCATTTTTAACCTTTGGCTTTTGAAAGTGCTTTACTTGTGTGTGGTGATCTGCGCTTCTCCACAGGGAAGCAGTCACTTTGGAGTGGTGTGGGTCCCTACAGGGGCTGCTTGCAGGATGAGATATGGCGGGAGCTGCTTTGGAGGGACTCCTATCATCTGGGTGCAGATTGGATGTGGCAGATCTGCAGGAGAAGCTGGGGGTGGGGTTCACACTGTTAGCAGGCTAAAGGGAAAGTGTTCATGCTGTTTCCTGTAGGTGTCAGGCTGTCTATGCTGGGAGAGGAGAGAAATGGTGCCTGCCAGCTCTTTTGTTCTTGGAGAAGTCTACTGAAGATCTCAGTCCCTTTAGCATATGTTTTGAGATTAGTAAATAAGTCTTCTTCATGTAGGCTCCAGGTGGTTCTCAGACTACTGCTTGTATGCTGTATCTCAGTAGGGTTGTTTGTTATGCTGTCTCTTTAAGGGTGGGACTCCATTTTCTATTGCCCTACCTCTCCTACAGCTGAGCCTGCTGACTTTTAAGGTACCAGGAGTTAAGCCCCGCTGGTTATAAAGAGTCAGGAGGTTAAGCCCCACTAGTTTTGAAAGACAAATGTTATGGGGACTCGCCTTCCTAGGGCACATCCCCTGTGTCCGGGGTACCTCATGTGGAGTCTGTCCCTCTCCCTTCTCTGTAGTTGTGATGTCCCTCCTGTTTGTGGTTAGTTTCACCAGGAGGTTGGTTTCCCACTGTGTCTCCACCCTTTCTACTGTCTTGGATACACCCTCCTTTTTACAATTAACTATGGGAAGTTCTGCTAGTCTTTGGGTCACCTTCTGGGTTGGATGCACTGATGTGCCTGTTCAGTAGGTATGTCAGTGGGACCAGGTGAGCTTAGGGTCTCCTATTCCACCTTTTTTCCAGAAGTCTGTCCCACAGTTTTGGATGCTCTGCTTTTATTTTGTTTTTGTTTTATTTCCCTTTTCCTCCTTAAATTTTAGTTTGGGAAGTTTCTTTTAACCTATGTTCAAGATCACTAATTCTTTCCTTAATCTTGTTGACTGTACTAATGAGCCCACCAGAAACATTCTTCATTTATAGGGTTTTGGTTACACTTACAGTGTTACAGTGTTTTTATTTTAGCATTTCTTTTTATTCTTAGATTTTTAATCTCTCTACTTATATTGCCTATGATATCTCCTTTTACATTAAAGCTCAATATGTTAATCATATTTAGACTAAATTTCCTGGCTGATTGTTCTGGCATCTGTATCATATCTGAGTTTAAGTGTGATGCTTTCAAACCATGGCTCTTGACATGTCTTGCATGTTTTGCTTTTGTTGTCAAAAGCAGATATGTTGTATTAAGAAACAAGCGCTGAGGGGAAATAAGACCAGAGTGAGGGTTTATGATAATTGGGATAGAAGATGGGCTATAATTAATGTTTTCTGTTCTTATACTTTTCAGAGTCCACTTTTTCCAATCTCCATGTTTTTTCTTCTTTTGTGATTTTTGGCTTAGGTAGTATGCATTCCTCATCAGAGAGAATTTTTACCCTGCAGCACTTTCAGATGTAATCCACTGCTATGACATAGGAGTCCTGTGGTGGTAGTTGTGATATGTGGAGGAAGAGTGGCATTCTATAATTTGTAATTAAATATCAGTGTTTTAGTGGGCCTTTGTCCATAGGCCATGACCTTCACAAGTATTTTGCTAGCTTCCATCATCCACCATCACTATGTGACACCGGAAGCCTATAATTGGCTGCAGAGGGAACATTGCTCTTCTCCTAGCTGGGATAAGGCTTTGGTGTGAAAGCTTTTCCCCTTCTGGGGAGTAGACTTTGCTTATAAAGAATACTCTGAGTGTTTCACACTGATTATTCTTTTTACCCTGACAGAGTCATAAGGGGTTCTTTCCTGAGATTTTAAAATGAAAACCTGTTGGTGTTCCTAGAAGTAAAACCTATAAAAGTGTGGGAACACCTCAAAGACTGTGGCCTCCAGGAGTTCCTCACCCTCATTGTAGTCTATACTCAGTCTCCAGCATTCATCAAAATAACCATGTAAGTGTCCATATCAGTTTATGACAGCAGGAGCTTCAGCTTCAGGTAAGCACACCTTTGCTGTGACTCTTCAGATCTGTCTGTCCAGATGGTGGTGGACAGGTATGCTTGGCAGCCTTAGTTCACTGATTGATGCAAGAATGTCATTCATCTTCAGTCTCTTCAGCTTTTTCTTGTTGCAGAGATAGAAGTGATGACTACCAAGTTTTTTGTAGCTGGAAGTTGAAACCCTCTATATTTTGGGTTGGAGAAAAGATTGTGTTGTCATTGCTATTTACAATGATTAATCATTGTAAAGTGATTGGAATGAAGAAAAGTAAAAAAAAAAAAAAAAAAAAAAAAAAAAAAAATAGAGAAAGCCTAGGCGGGAGTGATTCAGGACTTTGATTATTTTGGAAAAGAAAACGTATAGATAAGAAAGAGGTTACAGGTATATCTACTGCAAGCAAAAATTACACACCTGCTTTAAAAAGTATTAGTTTGAGATGTCCAACACTAAAATGTGTATTGTTGCACACATTATTTCCCAGATTCTGTGCCCCAAGAAGCTGACTTCTATGGAAGGCTTCAAGAAGACCCCTTACATTTTGGTTCTTGGTTGTGTTCAGTGATTAAGAGGTATATTATAAGAGATGAGAGCTGGAGTGTGAGGAGACTAAATTTGGGATATTTGGCCCTGCAAGTTTCCTTCTGCAGAACTTTTTATAAAAGGTCACTTTTCTGTTTCACTTCTCATCTTTTACAGGTTTTATACCCTTTTTGCTCTCTTTAGCTTCTGGGAACAGTTCTTTCCCTCCTCAGGCCTAGGGGTGACGAGAGCCAGCTCCCAATTTTTCCTATATCCAGGGTGATCTGTTCATCCTGTTGATGTCCTTTAACCCTACTCATGTACCCCTGCTTTAATTATTTTGATTACGCCTTTTGAGAATACCCAGTATTTCCTGTTGGTACCATGATGGCTAATGCAGTCACACTTTGCTCGATTTCTACCACGAAGAAGGCAATCACTGAGTGTTATATCCGTTTAACTATCATGGGAGAGAGAGAGATGAGAAAGAAAGAGACCACAGCAAAAAAAGGTAATAAGGCTTTGAACCTGTTGACTTTAGAATTCTAGTGCCCTAAGAGGAATGAGAAGTCCAATATCTGGATTGTCAGAAATATAAGAAAGAGTTGAGTGTGGGACATGGAGATAAATGAGACATGTGCTGGACAAGAAGTCAACATAACATGTAACTGAAGAGGCCTGTTGGAAATATAGGCTGAAGAAGTGATTTGTTGAAACTTATATTTGCGATTAACTCAGACATAGATGAGAAACAGTGCATAATAAAACAACAATAAACTTATAAAAGTAATGCCATGTTTGGAATGCTCAGAGAAAAATTAAGAGCCTGTATGCAGACAGGGAAAGACAGAAAGTAAAAGTAGATGATTCCATGTTAAGGAAGACAAAAAGGAAAATTTATGTTTTTAATTAATCAGTCTATAGTTTTGAGTGTTAAAATTGAGGCTATCAAAAATCAAGAGACAATTGGATATAACAGCTAGAGTGATTGTGAGTTTTCAAAGAGTATTTATTTCTTAACTTTCTCACTGAAATATCACTATGCCAGAGGAAAACAAAGCTATTTGGGCCTGGGGGAAGGGGCGAGAAAGTGGTGATATTATTATAATACATCATCATTTTCTCTTACTAAATTTCTAAAGGAAAGTTTAAAATATTTTCCATTCAATTAGATCTTTCCTTTTATATGGAAAAGAATTTTTAAACTATTATATTTTTTCACAGAGTATCCATTACACATTAGGGCAAGTTGGGTAGCTTAACACAATAGAAATATGTTCTCTCAAATTTCTGATGAAGCAGAATTGGTTCCATCTAGAGGCTCACCCCATGCTTCTCTCCTAGCTTCTGGTGGTTGCTAAATCCTTGACATTCCTTGGCTTCTAGATGTGTCACTCCCATTTGTGTCCCTCTAAACACTGTTTTCTTTTTAAAAAAATTTTTTTTAATGTTTTATTTATTTTTAGGAGAGAGAGAGAGACAGCGTGAGCAGGGGAGGGTCAGAGAGAGAGGGAGTCACAGGCTGAAACAGGCTCCAGGCTCTGAGCTGGCAGTCAGCACAGAGCCCGACGCGGGGCTCGAACCCACGAACTGCGAGATCATGACCTAAGCGAAAGTCGGACGCTTAACCGACTAAGCCACCCAGGCGCCCCCCTCTACACACTGTTTTCTTAACTGTGTCTCCATGTCATCGGCTCTTGATATTTAGGGTTTTCCCTAATCTAATATGATATCATATATCTACAAAGACCCAGATCCCAAGTAAAGTCACATTCTGAGGTTCTGGGAAGGCATGAATTTGAAGGGGGGCATTATTTAACCCCAGACAAGTACCCAATTAAAATATTTTTTCCCAGAAAAGCAGTTTTATGTAAAGTTTATACTCTAACACAGTTTATCATTTTTGTTTAATTGATAGCTTGACATAACTCCATGAGAAATGATTATGAATACTTCAGTAGAATAAGCACAGCTATAAATTATATGGAGGAGAAACCAGATTTCAAAGTATTGAGGAATAAGTGGAATAAAGTATTGAATTACAGGGGAGAAGTCTAGATAGGGCTCTCATCAGTGGCTTTAAGAAAGGAAGGATAGGTTAAAGTCTGGGATGGTGATACCTCCTGTTTTGGTTTTATTCTTCAATGTTACTTTGGCTATTTGGGGTCTTTTGTGGTTCCATACAAATTTTTGGATAGTTTGTTCTAGTTTTGAGAAGTATGCTGGTGTAATTTTGGTTGGGATTACATTGAATGTGTAGATTGCTTTGGGTAGTAATGACATTTTAACTATATTTATTTACTCTTCCAGTCCATGAGCATGGAATGTTTTTCCATTTCTTTGTGTCTTCTTCAATTTACTTCATAAGTTTTCTATAGTTTTCATCATATAGATTTCTTATATTCTTGGTTAGGTTTATTCCTAGGTATTTTATGGTTTTTTGTGCAATTGTGAATGGGATCAGTTTCTTGATTTCTCTTTCTGTTGCTTCATTGTTGGTGTATAAAAATGCAACTGATTTCTGTATGTTGATTTTGTACCCTGCAACTTTGCTGAATTCTTGGATCAGTTCTAGTAGGCTGATGCTTAGGAGCACATGTACCCCAATGTTCATAGCAGCACTGTCAACAATAGCCAAAACATGGAAAGAGCCTAAGTGTCCATCAACGGATGAATGGATCAAGAAGAGGTTTATCTGTATGATGGAATACTACATGGCAATGAGAAAGAATGAAATCTGGCCATGTGTGGCAACACGGATGGACCTTGAGGGTGTTATGCTGAGCAAAATAAGTCAGGCAGAGAAGGACAAATACCATATGTTTGTACGTATAGGAGGATTAGGAGGAACTTAACGGAAGACCATGGGGGAGAAAAAGGGGGGAAATAGTGGAGGAGAGGGAGAGAGGCAAACCACGAGAGACTCTTGAATGCTGAGAACAAACTGAGGACCGATGGGTGTATGGGGGCACGAGGCGAGATGGGCATGGAGGAGGGCACTTGTGGGGATGAGCACTGGGTGTTATATGGAAACCAACTTGACAATAAACTATTTGTAAAAAAAAAAGAAAAAAGAAAAAAGAAAGAAAGAAAGGATAGGGACAGGATGAATAAATCAAGGGTTTTGTAGACATAAAGGAAGGGTGCTTTTTGGAGGTGAGACCTGATAATATTTTTAGGAAGAATGAAGACATTGAGTGCAAAGAAATGTTTTTAAACTAAGGTGAAAGTGATAATTCCTTTATAAAATACAGAAAGGTACATCAAGAATAAAAGTTCAGAAGGCTTGTTAAGTCTTGGCAAATAAGCTTTACTTCAGAGACAAAAAGAGGAAAGAAAGAAAGGAGGGGCATGTGGAGTCACTATAAGAGGAAGTATGTGAAGATCTATCCAGTATTTTGTGCCATCTTAGGTGCCAAGTCTTTGAAAAATTCTAAACATTTCTTCTTTAAAATGTAATCTGCTACAATCATTTATGACTTTCTTCAAACCCTCCTGATGGAAAAGTAAACAAAAACAAAATACACTGCATTTTGAATTAAGTGGCTTTTGTTGAGTGGTGAAAGAATAGTTAAAAAAAACATCTATGAGGGAAAATGTTTTCTTTAATGATTAAGATTGAGACATTTTCTAATTTGAAGAGGTGGGGGGGGGGGCAGCCTCTGAATCTTTACAGGAATGTAGGATTATAGGCTCCCAGCTGCAAACTTTCTCTTCCATTAACAGCAAATAGGGTTTCTTGTTTAGGGCTTGGGAAGCAATTCTAATGATCTGAATAGGCCTGGAGGCCCTTCAAAAGCTTTATAAAGAAAATTAATTGAAGATTCACTGTCCTTGGAATTTACTGCTATTGGCACTTAGTAGCTCAGACAAATTCTCTCTCATATGTTACTGAATGACGGGGGCATTTTAGCACTTTTCTATCCAGTCATTGTTCTGTGTGACCACAACTACATCCATATTTATATAATTCCTGACACTCCGTGAGTACCTATTTGCTATTTAATTCATAGGAATTTGAATGATTATAAGTTTAACTTGAGCTTTTTGCTCTCTGTATTATCCCATAATATGCAGTGTTAATTGGCAATTGTCCTTTTTCTGATTTAAGTATTTGTTGTCAGTTGAGATTCTCTTAAGGAGAATTAGCCTGGCAAAGAGGAAGAAGAATACTTGAACACAAGAGACACACACAGCAGCACTCAGAAAGACCCACAATACGTTTTTGCCCTCTGGCAACGCGGTTATGTTTGCTCTTGCTCCTACCCTTTTGAGTCTGGTTATTGAAATTGATAGACTAGAGGAAGATAAAGAGCTGCTGCCTTTCACAAATTCATTTACTATGAACACTTTGTAGATCTGTTTTCATTAACTGAAGCCCTTATGTACATTTTGGGTTTTACTGAGCACATCATAGCCACCAAGAGAAAGATCCATCTACTTCATTCCAATCACGCTTTGCACCAGAATGGAAAGTAGTTGACTTAATCAAAAGAAAACAAAAACGGGTGTGTGGGTGGCTCAGTGGGTTAAGCATCCAACTTCACCTCCAGTCATGATCTCACAGTTTGTGAGTTCGAGCACCTTGTCGGGCTCTGTGCTGACAGCTCAGAGCCTGGAACCTACTTCGGATTCTGTGTGTCCCTCTCTCTCTGCCCCTCCCCCACTTGTGCTCTGTCTCTCTCTTTCAAAACTAAATAAATAAATGTAAAAAAAAAAATTTTAAGTAAATTCAATGCCTGTCAGTAGTTGGTCAGAATTATTTTCAATACAATTTAAACTCGCAGAGCAGTTTGGAAACCACACCTTCCAGTGGCCTACATTTCCAGCTCTGACTCAAGACTTGAGCAGAGTGTGTTTCGCGTGACCTTTCTCATTTTGATAAAAACGATTTAAGAATCGGGCTGATTTCTGCCTAATCAGCAGGGATGTTGAGAACTCACTCCTGCAGTTTCTGCTGACACTTATTTATGGGATTTGCTGATAGCAGATAAGGAGACATGAGGAGGTGAAAACCCATGGGGTGGGAGGGAGAAGAGTGGATAACAAGACAGATGTATTATCTAGTTAATTTCAGGAAAAAACCCAAACTTTAAAGTTAAATGAAAGATTGAGCTGAGGGATGTATAAGATAGGAGATGTGAAGACTCACGCAATTTCAAACCTGATAAATCTCTGACTGATGCACCACTGAGGATCTTCCATTTAACCACATAGCAACATTCATAAATTCTTTGCCTGTGGAAAATGCACTATGTGAAAATGCACTCACATTTTTAAAGCAAATATATCTGTGTTCCTGCACTATTCTGTGCATTTGATACTCACACCATTGCTTTTCATTGTTAATAAATGGTACAGGCTCCATCTACAATAAGAGTTAGAGAAGACAAATCTATTTTAGAGATTTTAAATTTTATTCATAAATAGTTTTTACATGTTGGTCTCTCAAATTAGCAAGAGTTTTTTTTTTCTTTTTGAGAAATTATTAAACACATGCATGAGTATGTGAAAGGTATGCTGAAGGCCCATATTGTTGTTTTCCTGTATGTCATTCTCAACAATTTTCTACCTTCTACAAACTTTATCTGTCAGATACACCTGTTTTGTTGGGTGTATGTAAGAGCAATTCAGGTCACACCATTCATAATTCTTCATATCTATTTCCTAAAGATAATGACTATTTCTGAGTAGAATTTACCATTATCACACCAAATTCAATGGATAATTATCATCTAATAATTCTAAAAATTCCCCAACTCAAAGATGAATTTTACTGTTGGTTTGCTCAAGTCACACAATTCCTACAAATTCCATACATTGTCACATTGCATTTGCTATTATTCCAAAGTCTAATTTGTATTCTAGACTAGGCCGTGTTTGTGTGTGTATATGTGTGTGTGTGTACATGTACAGACACATAATTTAATTGAAAACAAGGTTTTTCATACTGTAGACTACCTCACAATCTGGATATAGGTAGTTGCTTTGGCATGGTGTTACCTTATTCCTCTAACCCTGTCTCCCATAAACTAGATGCTTGATTTAAGATCTTGTTTAAGTTTCAGGACACCTGGGTGGCTCAGTTGGTTAAACGTCCAACCTCGGCTCAGGTCATGATGTAGCTGTTTGTGAGTTCGAGCCCCGCATCCAGCACTGATAGCTCCGGCTGCTTTGGATTCTGTGCCTCCCCCTCTCTCTGCCCCTCCCATGCTCATACTGTCTCTCAATAATAAATAAACATTTAAAAAGTAAGATCTTTATAAGGTTTTTTGTCGGCAACAATGTTTTATAGGTGCTGCCGTGTACTTCCTACCAAATCACAAATACCTGATGCGTATGAAGTATATTTGTCCTGCTTTTATTAATATTAAGATATTGTTTACCAAATCTCATCATTATAAATTTCTCCAACATTTCATGTGATTTTGTTGCATCCATTGATAGTTTTTGCCTATGTCCTTCGCATTCATTATTTTACTAGATGTTGTCAAATAGTATATTTCTATTTTGATTATCCTGTGTCCATTTATTAGCTAGAATTATTCTGTTAAAAATGAAGCTGCTTTACCTAGTTGGCTTTCTTTCTTTCTTTTTTTAATGTTTATTTACTTTTGAGAGACAGAGAGACACAGGGTGCAAGCAGTGGAGGGGCAGAGAGAGGGAGACGCAGAATCCAAAGCAGGCTCCGGGCTCTGAGCTGTCAGCATAGAGCCCGACATGGAGCTGGAACTCACTAGCCGCAAGATCATGACCTGAGCCGAAGTCGGATGCTTACCCGACTGAGCCACCCAGGTACCCTTAGTTGGCTTTCTTATAATCAGAATTTATTAGAAAAGGCAAGGTAAATACTTTGAAAATTAATAAAGGGAAAACATAATGAGTATCACTAACAGATTTCAATTGGAAGTGGTAATTTCTTGTAGTATCTTAATGAACAAGAACTGATGGCTATATCATGTATGCATATGCCGTCTGTGTATTTCAAAATACTACATCACAGATGACAGTTTTGCTTGGGGACACTAAAGCTCTGCTTTGTGTTAGTATTACATTGGGTCTTGCCATAAATTCCACAGGCATGCTTTATTACTATCAACACCTCTGATAGTATTGGGTTTGTCAGATTATATGGTCTAAGTATCAGTTCTGTTTAATAGCAAAACCTGAACAAGCTGCTAAGTCCATTTCTATCTTTTTGTACAGTTAATACTATCTCCTATTGATGCAACCTGATATATAGATCACAGCATTATTCATAGGTGTGAAATATCCTTCCTGAAGGGTCCTGTCAGATGTTTTTTTCTTTCTTAGATTTATATTTGTACAATTCTTGGACGTACTGCAGAGCCCTTTCCGTCTCTGGGCTCTAATCAAAGCTGGCAGCCACTCATGTCACCTGGCAGAAGATTATAATAGCAGTCAGGTATAGAGTGCATTGTCTACAGGAATCAGAGAGGTCTAATGTATTATACTTTTTACTCCATGGTGTAATGTGTGAAGTAATATATTTTGAGAGAAAAGGGTGTGGTGGTGAGATGTTTTAGCGTGTCCAACACCAATGGACACGTAAAAATGTCTAAATATTTGTTAAGTTCTTAGGATTTAACTCCTATACTCTGAAGTCCATATGTCTTAGCAAGGCCTTGTAATAGTTACTTCTTGCCCAGCTAGTCCTATTAACATGAATTCATTACCGTAGAGGACTAGTATGCTGTTCTGCCCAAAGTACAGTTGGTCCTGGTTCATTCAAACTATATCGTAGTTAGATGGCAAAGCTGTAGTTTTGGAAAAGACCAAAAATGTAGACTTTGGTCCATTCTAAGTGAATGCAAACTGTTTATAATTGTCCTTTTTGATTGGGATAGGTAAGAATGCATTCATCACTTCATGGTGCATATTGTGTACTTCAGGGTATCTTACTGTGCATTATCCTAGATGCCACATCTGGCCAACAGCTTCCATTATGTAGCTGGGTATGCAATAGTGTACTTATTTCCTTCAGTGTGTTACTGTTTCTTATGAAGACTCAAGTATGAATTAAATAGAGAAGAAATGGGGACCACCCACCTCTGCATCCTTTAGATCTTGACTCTATTCCTCCAGAATGTGATGTGCACAGTAGATGTTGATCTTGGCCAGAAATGAGAAGCAGATTCCAATCTTTCCATTAGTCCTTCTCTAGTCATACATATTTTTTGAAATACAAGTCACAAAATCAATAAAGACATGGCCTCCCCTACTAGGTACCTTCATTTTATTCATACAGAGACTGACCAGTGATAGCACCTGGACACAGTGGGGTGCTATAAAGTATACTGAGCAAGTAGTATATTAGTTATCTGGCTTGCATATTGCCTTACTCTAAATTGGAGGCTTAATGATGTTCAGATCCTTTGGATGTCAAGGTCTCGCACCCATGACTATGCCACAGATCCTGTGGGCAAAGATTCTGTAATATTTTTTAGCGTTCCTATTTCTCCAATAAGTAATTACACAATTGTCACAGGTTCTGGTAGGGAAAAAAATGAGAATCTTTATGTACAGTTTTCACAGTGCTGCAAAGCCCTTGATCCTGGAGTCATCTCACTTTTAGGAGTGGGTTCTACTTCAAAAAGTGGCTTAGGTTCGGAAACTAAGAAGTGGATAGTGTTTCTGACTGGAAGTGATGCTTTTCAAAATATTCATCCTTGATTTAATTCTGGTTGTATAGATTAATACTATTTCTGGTTCAAGTTGATCTATTTGCCTCTAGGGATGCCATATTCTACTGACCATTTCCATACTCTTTTTGCAAGTCAGGACTGCTGGGTGTTACTCTTACCTTCCCCTACGTACAATTTTGTGTACTGTGGTTCTAATGACAAGCTGCCCTTTTCCCACATCTCCTCAACCCTGTCTTATTTTAGGATCCTACCACATTTATTGCTACCAAAGAGTCCAGTTCTGGAATTGCTTTGTATCAGTGCTAACCTACAGAGGAAGAGTGCTGTTGGTACTTCTCCATCGTGCTGGAGCCCTTCTTATTGGTGTATTACTTATTACTTTAAAAAATAGTGTATTCCCATGGCTACCCATGAAACACATTCATCTGCTAGGTTTTCTGGACTTAGATAGCATATCCATTCCATCAGAATAATTTCTTCATGTCTATTGATCTCTAGCCACCACAGTTCTGACATTGCTGAGTTCATGTAGAATGTGCCCTAGTTTCCTTTGTCTTTCTAAGAACTGTTCCAGAAGAATGTTTATCTTGTGTCCCCACATATTTATCTTGTTGTTAAGGGTTTTATCTTAGGTGAGTTCTCCCACATTAATAGTTTTTCTTATGCAGCTTTACATTCTGCTTCCCTTGATTCAGCCTTCCTAGAATCCAGCTCTTTAATGTTTCCCATCTTCTGCTAGTCCCATGATGGCTATCTCTTTCCATGAATACTGACTTTATTTCCTTCAAAAGCTCAGTTATGTGTTGATTTAGCCCTAGTTATTGAGCATGAGAGAATGTGGGGTAGATTCTGGGAGCATGAGCATGTGTTGTATTGTAGGTGAGAAGCAATGAGTGCTGTTCATAAACGGGGGGAAATGGACCACTTCTGTAGGCTCAAAGGATTCAAGAGATTTAGAGGATTCAAGATTTTTGAGTGAATTAAACCATTATTTCTGGGTGCTCATCTCATATCTGAGGGTCTCATTAATTCCCCTTAAGGATCCTGACTCAGCAGGACTGATTTGCCTGACTTGAGAACTTAACCTCTAGAGCATGTCTGCTATTGTATTTAAGGCTTTGCCTTTGTTTCCCCCTTTGTATTTCTTCTGTCTAAAGGATATAAGGGTATTTTTAGATGATGTGGCAGTTAAAAAAAAACACAATAATTTGATACCCTTCCTACTGAAGATGGAGACTAGCCCCTTTCCTGGAATCCAGCTGGTTTTGTGATTGCTTTATCCTTTAGAACCAGCAGAGATGACGCTATGGGATTTCTGTCTTATCTACCAGAAAACTCCTTTTGGAGCACTGAGTCACTATATAAGAAGTGATTACTTTGAGTCCTCCATGCTATCAGAAGGCCACGCTACATGCAGTGGCACAGATAAGAACTCTGTGATCATCAGTCCCATCTGAGACAAATTTTTGAGGCCTTCCAGCACAGCCATTAGATATGTGGATGAAGATGCCTCCAGGTGATTATAGCCTCTAGCCCCTTGAGTCACACTCTCAACCAAGTCCGCAGACAACTGTAGCATTAACAAGATATTCCTCCCCTATCTGAGACACTTCCTGGCCAACAGGAATGTTCTAGTACAATGAAATGGTTGTTTTATACAAATAAGTTTTGGTGCAATTAGTTATGCAGGAAGTTAACAAACAGAATTTGGTACCTAAAATACATGGCATTATCTTTGAGAGTAGGTAAGCAAAGAAGCTGGACAGGTTGGAAAGTCACTGATAGCCACAGCCTGGGAGAAACATGCTAAGGACTTAAAATGAGAAGAATGCTATTAAAAGCCGGAGGAAAGGAGACTTTTGTTATGTCATGGCAAAAAGTTTAGTAAAGTTCGTGCCTGTATTAATGTGGAAAATAGAAAATGTAATCATAATAGGAATGCTGCTAAAGGGATTTCCAGACAAAATATTCAAAGTGCCAACCAGTCTTTTAGCTTTTACGATAAGCTATAGATAGAATGAGATAAGGTAAGAAAGAACTGTGCAGTTTTTAAACATTATGTAAAAGGATTATAAATTTTCAGCCCCTTCAGTCAACAAAAGAATATCAAATTAAGAAATTAAGAAATGTATTTGTGGGGGTGCCTGGGTGGCTCAGTCGGTTGAGTGGCCGACTTCGGCTCAGGTCATGATCTCACAGTTCGTGTGTTCGAGCCCCGCATGGGGCTCTGTGCTGATAGCTAGCTCAGAGCCTGGAGTCTGCTTCAGATTCTGTGTCTCCCTCTCTCTCTGACCCTCCCCTGCTCACGCTGTCTCTCTCTCTCTCTCTCTCTCTCAGAAATAAATTTAAAAAAAAAGAAATGTATTTGTGTAAGATATAAAATATAGGATGAAACAAATTCTCAGAGAAATGTAAGTACTTAATAGGAACATTTTGCTAGATAGAAAAAAAAAAAGAAGTGAAAGTGATCTAAATGAGATGCCTATTTAGTCCCCATTAAAAACAGAGCTCCTGAGAATATCTTAATATTGAGGACATAGTCAATCAGCATCATTACAGTGAGCCAAAAATAGACAAGAGCTCGTCCTATAGAGATTAGTTCATCTGGCTTTTGTCTAATAGAATCAATTAGAAATTAATCATTAGAAATCCAAAAAATGGTTTTCAAAGAATTATACCTGTTTATACCTAAAGGGATAGAAAACATACAAAGTGAATATAGACTTTTTAAGATCCAAAAATTCTAAATTTTGTTGCAACCATAGAAAACTATATAGAAATGGAATGATAACTTAAATGGAGTAACCAAGAGTTGGAAAGGCTCAACAAAGAGCCTTGAAGAATCAATTCTACAGAACAGGAATAATCTCTAACAAAAGAACTGACCACTAGTTCCTTGTTTAATTTCAGAATTACAATGAATCTGTGACTGGTATGTGCCTCACACATCCTTCCCCCATTTGAATAGGACTTGCAATCATTTCCCTATTTCATGATAGTATTTTGGAGTATATTGGGCAGACAGCCTGTCTCTTGAATGCACACATTTTCAGGTACTGATGATCTGCACCTTAAACACTATATAAAAGGAGCATCCTCTGCATATAGACATGATGATCTGACAATATCCAGACCTTAAGCCTGAACCTGAAGTCAAAATGAGGAGAATTTGGGGGGATTTTAGAAAGAGGTGAGTGTATTTCACCTGTGGAAGGAATAGGAGTAATTTTTTTGCAAGAGGGTTGATTGTGCAGTTTAAAAAAAAAACATTGTACATTCTTTGACACTTTTCCACTGAGAAGAGGGAATCTATATCACCTCCTCTTGGATCTGATTGGGCTTGTGTCTGCTTCAACCAGTATAGTGACTCTTACTCCTGAAGGTAGCTTGAATTGCAGTTTTTGCCTCATGTATTGGGATGCTAACTTTTGGCACCCTAAGCCCTAATGTAAGAAGTCTGATTACTCGGAGGCCAACATGCTGTGAGGAAACCCAGTCCAGTGATAGCCCATGTCCACATGGATAACAATTTTCTGGGCTGAGCCAAAATTTTATGTCAACCCAGCTTAGGTGCCAGACATATTAATGAAGACACCTGCAGATAATTCCAGAACTCAGTCATTGCATTAATCCCAGCTGTTCAGCCTTCCCAGCTATCTTGGAGGAGAAAAAAAGTCATCCTTGATACGCCCTTTCTGAATTCCAGGCCACAGAATCCTTGAGTATAATAAAAAGGTTGATTTGTACTACTAAGGTTTTGCAAGATCTGTTATGCTGCAATAGTAACTGTAACATATGTTGCCAAGGAGGCCCTCTGGCTTTCACACTTAGCATTTAATTGATGATTAATGGCCCTGAGGAGTTTTTCATTATCTTTCTCCAGTGCAGGGTTCAGCAAACTAAAGCCCCAGGGCCAAATCTGGCTTAGGTTTGTTTTTGTAAGGACTGAGAGCCAACAATGGTTTTATATTTTGAAAGGATTGTACAAAGAAACAACAACTAACAGACAAAAAGTGAAAGAAAAAAATTGCTATAGAGCCTGTGTGACCCTCAAAGCCTAAAATATTTACTATCTGGCCCTTTACAGAAGACATTTACTGACTCGTTCTCCACAGCACCATTTCCCAAGCAATAGCAAGCCAATCCCATTGTCACTATAATTATAATTTCTCATAAATTAATTACTTACTACATTACATGAGCTTTTGAATTCCTTCCTCCAGTTTTACATTGTAATTCACCACCATTGATAACGTTCAACAGCCATTCATGATTAAAACTCGCAGCAAACTAGAAGTAAACAGGAACATCTTCAACCTGATAAAGGATATCTATACAAACAAAACAAAACCCTACCAGTAGCATTATACTTTCATGTGAATGATTGGGAACAAAGTATGAATATCCAATCTCTCTATTTCAGTTCGATTTTAAGTCCTACCCAGTGCAATAATGTAAGAAAGTGATTTAAAGGCATTTAGAGTGGAAGAAGTAAAAATTTTAATATTTGTGGACACATGGTTGTGCTAATAGAAAACCCTAAAGAATTTATTTGAAAAAGCTACTGAGACTAAGTTAATTTCGTGTCATCAAAGAATACAAAGTGACCAAATGACATTTTAACATACAATAACAGAAAAAAAATTATACTATTATCCATAACCTTGAAATAATTAGGAACAAATGTAATATGAACAGGATTTGTACATTGAAAACTATAGAAAATGGAGAAAACTTTTAAAAAATAAACTTAGAGATACAGTATTCATGGACTGGAAAACTCTGATTTACAAGCTCAATTTATCTATAGATTTAACATAGATCCTATTTAAAATTTCATCAAGTTTTTTAGAAGAATTGACAAGCTGATTCTAAAATCACTTGGAAAAACAGATTACCCACAATTGACAAAACAATTTTGAAAAAGAAAGTTAAAGGAGTTCTAATTAAGTTAAAATACTTAGTTTTTAAACTTAAAACTTTATCTAAACAATGTGATATTTCCATATGGATAGAACTAGAACAAAGAAAAACAGAAATCGACCCACACATATATAGTCAATAGTTTATCAATAGCTTTAAAACGCAGTGCCAGGATATTATTTTGAGGAACAGATAAGTTTTTTCAATATGTTTCTACAAAAATATCATCTGTATATATAACATAGAAAATATGAAACTTGACACTTAGCTCATACTCTGTGCCCAAATCGTGAGTCCCCTGAAACCCCTAAGGAGCCGTCACCGATGCAAGTACATAAGGGTCTTTCTTACAAGCTCAAGCAGGGGCTCACCCATCTACCAGCTCAGCGGCAGCAAGGAGAAGCCTTGAACAACGGTGAGCAGGGTTTTTATGGGGTCAGGGATGGGGGTGTTACAGTGCACATGTTGTAGGTTTTGCATCATCACATAAGCACCAATCATAATTGTACAACACCCGTGGTTATAGTTTTGACCATTCAGTATCCGTGAGGCGTCCGTTACTTTTGGCAGGACCCAATCATGACCTTTGAGAATCATTTGAAAATGACCAATTATAAGGTGAGCTCAAAGGGCCTATCTGGGGTTTAGGCAAGCAGTGAGTGATTGGCTAGTTTGTACAGAGTAACTACCTGCAGTTCCCAGCCCTGACTCAGACCACAAGAATGTTACACATTTCTTTTGATTGGCTGATCTGAGGGTGGTCTGAGGGTGGCTTCAGCTTAAGCTTTTCCTGGAACTGGGGTTACGTGCAGCCGGAGGTTGCTCTTAATGGAGGACTTAAATTCAGGCTCTTCAATACAATACCAAAAATGAATTCAAAGTGATTATAGATATTAACATAGAAGTGGGGCGCCTGGATGGCTTAGTCGGTTAAGCATCTGACTTTTCGCTTAGGTCATGATCTCACGGTTCGTGGGTTCGAGCCCCGCGTCGGGCTCTGTGCTGACTGCCAGCTGAGAGCCTGGAGCCTGTTTCAGTCTGTGACTCCCTCTCTCTCTGACCCTCCCCTGCTCACGCTGTCTCTCTCTCTCGCTCTCTCCTAGAAATAATAAATAAAAAAAATTAAAAAAAGATATTAACATAGAAGTAAAAAAAATTCTAGAAGAAAATATAAGAGAACATACTTGATTTTCAGGCAGCAAAAAATACTCCACACGAAAAATTTAACTAGAAAACAAAAAGAATAAGTTGGATTTCATTGTTAAAAACAAGCATAAAGCAAACAAATGTTTTTTTCAAAAAAGAACATGAGAGAGCCGCATACACTGAGAGAGAATATTTTCACTAAATCTCACAACAGTCTTGTATCCATATTATATAAATAACTAGGAGAGCAATAACAAGGTCAAGTCCTGATAAAAATATACAGCAGATCCAAAGAGTTATTTCCGAGGAGTACATATGCAAATAACTGATAAATGACTACTGACTTTTTTTTATCAGGAAAGTGTAAATAGTAACCCAAATTGGATATTACTACCCTCCCGCAGTAATGGTCAAAATTAAAGAGGTCAACATGACTAAATGTTGGCCAGTGTGTGGAATAACTGGGAGTCTCATACTCTGCTGACTGTAATGTAATCTGGTACAGAAACACCAGGGCTGGTTTTGTGGACAGGTGGCCTGGGCCATTAAACAGGACACGGTTCCACCTCAGAAGAGTCTTAGGTTTGGCTTAAAACTCTGCTGTCTCATCTTGAAATTCTTAATTTAAAAAAAAAAATTTTTNGTCATTTTGGTACACAATTTGGGAGTTTCTTATAAGGTTAAATGTACTTGCCATATGAGGCAGTGTTTCTGCTCCTACTTATCCACCAAAGAGAAATAAATGTGTCCTTAAAGTAATTTTTAATGAATGTTCATAGAAGCTTTATTCATTATAGTCCCATCTTCAAATTAAAAAAAAAAAAAAGTATAATATGGGAGCACATGGGTGGCTCAGTTGGTTGAGCAGCTAACTCTTGATTTTGGCTCAGGTCATGATCCCAGGGTCTTTCTCACTCTTTCTCTCCCTCTCCCTCCATTTGCCCCTTTCCCCCACTCTTGCTCTCTCTCTCTCTCTCTCAAAAGCAGGGGCGGGGGAGTGTAAGATGCCTCTAAATGAATACTAAGTAGTAATAAAAGCAAATTTTGATCAATGCAACAGCATGGATAAACGTCAAAAAATGTGAGCAAGAAAGCAAGTTAGAGTATATATACCGTATGACTCTATTTCTCTAAAATTCTCCAACAAGGAGAACTAATCTCAAGAGGCAGAAAGAAAATCAGGTATATCCTGGTGCTAAGGTTTCAGAGGTACACGGATCAACAAGGAAGAGGAGAGAACTTTTGGTTGGACATAAATACCCAAATCTCAATACTGTTGATGATTAAATAGGTGTATATATTTGTCAAAAATCATCAAACTATATTTTTAAAATGATTCATTTCAACACATTTGATTTTTAAAACTGAAAAATAATTTAAAAACTAGAACAATCCTTAAAGTTAAAAGTGAAATGAAACAGTGTACACCATGAGGATCAGAGCTAACGCTGCTATATGATACAGAAGAAAGCTGTTATTAGATCCTAGGAGATCTCTTCACAAAGAGAAATTTTCTTCCATCTATATGAAAAAATACAGAGTAACTAAATTATGGGAATCATTTTACAGTATATGTAAATCAAACAATTATGCTGTATACCTTAAAATTATACAGTGATATTTCAATAATTTCTTAGTAAAACTGGAAAAAATATAAAGTTGAAAGCACAGTCTCAAGGAGGAAAAGAAAAATAGCCCAAGAAAGTTTTGAACAATTTGATGATAAATGGTTTAGAAATATAAAGAAGACAAAAATCACAGAACTACAAAGTGGTCTTTAACTTTACCTAGTAAATTTATTTTTTGGCACAGGCATTGATTTTGCAAGTCTATCCTGTGCATCCTGTAAGTTTAAGCAATGGATTAAGTATATTGAGATTTGGAGGAACCACATATTTCACTGTGGTATAGAAGGAAGATGAAAATATGAAACTGTGGAAAGACAGAAACTACCTTACTGGGTTGAAATTTGAGTTCAATAGCTGTATCCTGAGAAGAGGAGTAAAAATTAGGAGTACAAGTGCCCATTAATGATTCCAAAGAACTTGGGCTCTTTGGAGAAATAGCTGATTCCAGTACTAGAGCAGACAAGTACAGGAAAGGCTAGAATATCTTTCATTCCAGGAAGGAAACAAAGTGTTTATGTTTATGAACTTGTGACTACGTCATAGGATCCATTTGAAGCTTCTCTCAAACTGATTGAGGCAGGGATCACTAATGGATGCTAAAATATTAGGTGAAAATTTGTTGAGGAATGAGATGTTTCAGAGTTCCACATTATCAAAATATAAATTAATAGAGACAAAGTATCTTACCATGGATAAATCTGGTGATACTATCTTAACCAAGTGGCTAAAATTAATATTACCATAACTGATATTCATGTAAACCATGATAACATGTAATAGGCATGTAGATCAAGCATGTAGATGATTATTAATCCCTCCAGACTCTAACTTGAAAATAATCTACATCTGGACAAGTAAAACTTTAGGGATATACTCCAAATCAAGTGTTCTGTATACATGAAAATATCAACTTCATGAAAGACAAGAGTAAATAATTAAATAAAAGGAAGAGTCAACAAATCTTTCTAGGCATTAAATACAGTGCCATTAAATAATTCTTAATTGGTTCCTGAATTGAACAAATAAAAACATCAAACAGCTATAAAAGACATTAGGGCAATTAGGGAAATTTAAATGTTGATAATTGTATTGTAGCATTTGTCAACGTCAAACCTACTGAGTGTAACATTATTATATTCATATTAGATAGTATCATTTTTCTTAGGAAATATATGCCAAAGCATTCAGAAGAGAAGCAATGTTATTACTCTAAAATAGTTCAAGAACGTAAAAAGAGTACCAATGCAGAAAAATATAAATTAGTGAATTTGAGTTTCACTTTTAATTGTACTATTCTTACAACTCTTTGGGTTGAAAAATTTCAAATACAGTCATCAGTTATATAAAGATGCTGATAACAAAATAAAAGATAATGCATATTTTAGATAGTTGATCAAGCTATAATAGATACAAAAATAATACAATAATATATACAAATATTGAAAAATATATCCTATGAAAAATCATATTCTTGTCAATAGAATATATCAATATTATTCTATCACCAATAAATTAGGTTTAAATGCCAGAATATATCAATAAAAACTCTACATTATGGGTATAAGGTATACAAGTTTGTACAATTTTCATTTCAAATAAAGTGGAGACTGTTTAGTGAAAAACTTTTATTATAATAAATTCTGTTATGTTTAAATACAAAATGTTTTCCAAATCATGAAAATTAAAACAATCCAAAGTTATTCTTAAAGGAAAATATAGATAACAAAATGAAAATAGAAAAAATAAAGGAACCATAAAGGAGGCTTTAGTTGTAGCAATAACAAAGATCAAATTACTTAAGGTAGATATAGAAACTGAGTGACATGTGGAGTTTTATAGTCTAGTAAGAAGTGATGATATTAGAAACGATATATCTGAACTCTACACGATGAGATACAACAAGCTCTTGAGATTATAATAAATTTTCGTATGCATCCACTAATTCAAAGAGCAAAATGAAATTTCAGAAAAAGAGACAAACTCATTATTTGTTGGTGAAAGGAGACTATGGTGTGTGTGTGTGTGTGTGTGTATGTGTGTGTGCGCGCGCGCATGTGCATGTGCTGTTATACAGCCTAATGGAGAAAATCGATAGCATTCTTTGAGAATATAAATATATCTGACAAACAAATTCTACTGTAGCTCAACTCTTTGGTAGGAACACAAATTCACAGGGGACAGAAACTGGAAGAGAAGAAAGAGGAAAGCGTGCCCTGGCAGAGTGGAGTTGTTTTAAAGGTATATTTTAGATTATTGGGAGATTTTGTAAAACTCCAAAAAAGTGTTTCTTTTTCTTCAGACACTGGCCTTCAAATGAAGAATGGGAAGCACTGTTTTTGCAATTCTATTTTCTCTATGTGTTTAAGTATACACTAGCTGGAGTGCCCGACCCAGGACAGCTGTTATGCATGTATACCCTCTAGATCAGCGGTTGGCTAACTATAGTTTGTTGGCCAATAACTTTGGCCTGAGGCCTGTTTCTGTATGGCTTCAAAACCTAGAACCATTCTTTTTTATAGTAAGAGCAACTGAAATCTACATTTTAGCAGATTTCCAGTATGAACAGTAATCATCATGCTATACATTAGATCTTACACAGTTGCAACCTTGTACCATTTGACCAACATCTCCCTATTTCTCCTACCTCTCCACCCTGATAACCATTGTTTTACTCTGTTTCTGTGTATTCAGAAGTTTTTTTTTAGATTCTACATGTAAGTGAGATCATACAGTATTTTTCTTTTTGTGTCTTATTTTACTTAGCTTAATGTCCTCGAGTTGAACCATGTTGTCACAGTTGGCAGGATCTCCGTAATTATTAAGGCTAAATAATATTCCTATTTCCCATAATATTTCCATAAAGTCTATCAATTTGCATTTCTCCCAACAGTGTACCAAGGGTTCCCTTTCCTCCACAATCTTGCCAACACTTGTTATTTTTTTTTATCTTTTTGATAATAAACATCTTAAAAGGCCTATATAAAACAGAAGGAATAAGAAGAATGTGTAATAGAGTGATGAGTAATCTACAAAGCTTGAAATTCCTATTATCTAATCCTTTGTGGAAAAAAGATTGCTAACCCCTGATCCAGATGGTCATCGGGTAGCAGAGAAATAACAGCACCTGTGGAAAAGCAATATGGGTGGTAATACGGTCTTGGCTTTCATGTCAGGCAGATTCAACTTCAAACCTTCGCTGAGTCATCTAATAGTTGTGTAAACTTGGGAGTAATATTTTATATCTTGTGTAAAGTAAGGCTAACTTTATCTTACTCAAAGGGCCCTGGTGGTTAAATTCAAAGCTATAGTGTAAAGAACTTGGCCATGACCACTATTATCACGGACTGTCCATGCTTATTTCACCCTTTGAGACTGAATGGTTCTGAGACTTGGCATAGAAAGCTATGNATATATATATATATATATACATATATATACACTCAACTGTCCAAAACTTGGCTGAATGCAATTCAACATACAGTCCTAAAGAAACCTGTCTAGACCTTCACTGGCTGCTGCTGATTCCCCAATTACATTTAGAAGTCCTTACTCAAAGCTATTCACCTTCATTTGGAGTGGAGTGAAGAGTTAGAAGTTACCAAGGCAAACAAAATGAAAGTCAGTGCCTTGGCAATGGATCTTTGCCAGAAGCAATATAGAGTGTGGTAACTTGTTACGTTGTTTCAAGGGTGTTCTGAAAATCTGAAAAAAGAAATATGTAAAATAATATGCAATGTGCTAAGCATGAAATTTAACTACTATAATGTCCTTTTTTTTTTTTTTTTTTTTTTTTTTTTCCTGGCAGGGCTATTCTCCCTTTTTAATGGAACTTTGATTTTTTCAAAAAGGTCATTATTGTGTATTAACGTGGAAATCAAATGTTTTTCTTTCATGAACAAGGTTCTGACCTCCCAAGAAAAAAACAAAGTATCTTCTAAATTCTGTGATGACTTTGTTTTGCTTTTGTTTTGATCTCTGGTTATCTCTGTTAATATCTGTGACCTTGTATGTTACTGTGTTTTGTGTTTTGTTTGCTTTCTCTTTTATCATTTCTCTGACAGCAATTATAGACATCACCGATTGTGAAATATAATGTCCTAAAATTTATCAAATGGTCTTATACATTTATCTTTGATTCCCTTAGTAGAGATTTTAAGGAAAAACAAAAAGCCCTGTGAACTAACTCAAGATTTTAAATCTCATACTAATGGAAGCAAGGTTGAAATAGCTCACTCTTGCTTCTGGGTACCCATTTGAAGTACCTGTCTGTCTGTGGGTCACAGGATAATGATAAGACTCTTTATCTACCCCCACTCTTTTTTTTTTTTTTTTAACTAATAGTGCTTTGCTTTAGGATCCTTTTTTTGACACTCCTTACATTTCTCTCTTATCATTATGGCAATATATGAAATTTATTCCATTTGGATGAAAACAGTTCACATTTCATAAGGAAAGATTTGAATGTTCCCACCATAGAAGTAGGGGCAAGAGGGAGAATGCCCTGAAATAAAATTATGCATTGCAAAAAAAAAAAAAAAAGAGAGAGAGAGATCCATTAGCTTTCAATTACTTAAACTATTTTATAAGTAACAGTAAAACACAACTTAATTTATTTTCTTAATATTTTCAAATTTAATTTTTGTAATTTCATGGCTAAGACATTTAGTGAGAAAGATTGCATGGTTAATTGAACTTTTTTTTTTCCATTTATCAAATTGAGTTCGGTAAGCTACCTGGCCACATAAATGTATTGCATTTTAAAATAACAAGCAAGAAAATGTTTAAAGAAGTGAACTGTCATCACATATTTTAAACTATTAACCACTATATCAAGCACTTTAAAGACTTAAACTATGTGTGTAATGCTCCATATTTCTAAATAATAGTTTAAAATATGTTATCAAATAATAATTACATAGTCTAAGAATATATTTTATTAATGCTCATTTTTAAGTGTAGATAAACTTAACACTTATTTGTGAGCCTGTCATATTCTTGCTACAATGTTTTATAATATAAACCAGTGCCCTCTAATTCATGAAATAAAGTAGACTTTCCATACACATTTTGAAGATAAATTTTCAAAACACTAACGGTTAAGTATTTTCCTCTTTTATCTTTATTACAAATTTATTCATTAATTGAAATGACTCCATGATCTATTTTAATCATATTTTATAACATATAAATCTGTTTGTATTAAGCAACATATTCCAATACAAGAATTACTGACTTGAATTTACATCATTGACTAAGTATAGCTGTAGAGTAGCAATTTTGTACATTTATAATGTTCAAGTAAACACAAAATAGGGTGTCTCTTTCTACAAGTTTCAGCCTTGAAGGAGTGGCTGTAAATCACAAAACTTCATTTCGAAAGCACTGTAATGGTAAAATTTAGTGTTTGTACCTACCAGAATTTATTAAAATTGTCCTCTGTAATCAGGTGAATGTTGCTAGAAATTTTATGTATAAAAATAATGTAAAAAATCTTCACTCTAGCTAGAAAAGAAAGAAAATAAGCAGGAGTGAACAGCATTCATCTTTATGATTATATGAAAACATCAGTCTTTTATTCTTATGATGACAGGAGGTGAACAGTAATCATTGTGGTTGCCAGGGATTTTGCAGAGTGGGAATGATTTCAGCATCATTCCAGTGAATTTTTAGTTTGTTGAAAAATATTTCCTTTCTTTTCTCTCCACTTACTTTTCCTTTTTAGAAATCCAGACTTGTTATAAAATACATGTTATGCTCAGGGATTTTAGTACTGTGTAATAACAACTTTTGAATCCCACAGTCATTACATGCAAAATCCACAAATGCTGCAATTATAGAAATTTAAACATAATCCCTGAGACAATCGATACATTCTTCCTTTATTCGGCTGGTAAAACCTCTCTGTTTAATGGAAAAGTTTATTTTTACTGTATTTCAGTGTGTGATAATAATTGAGATTCATGTAATAATACAATCTGCTCTGCAGCTCTAATATCTATATGTCCTTGGTCTGCTCATAGAAATAGGTTTTTAAAATTCTTTATATTAATGATGATACTAATTTAAGCATTCCTGGGTTCAAATTCATGAAACTGTACTCAGAAACAGTATTGTCTACTCTCCATGAACATTGGCACAATAACAGTCCATTGATCCTTGGGCTCAAGTATCCCTGATGTTCACTTTCTAGAGGAAAGAAGGGGCACAATGAGTGCTGAGTTCTTGGCATGTTCTTGATATGACAGTTCTTGCAAATATATTACAGGTGCATAACATAAAAGTCACTTCTAGTGTGGTAATTAGGAGCTCACTTCATTGGACTTTTTAAATTTTAAACAATTCGGAATTGTTTGCAATGATCTACTTCACCTGGAATCATGTCCTGGCTCCATTTTGGGCAAGATGCTTATCTTTTCTACAAAAGTCTATCTTCCTTTATAACATAAGCATAATAGCAACACATAAGTTACAAGAAGTTTAACATGTAACCATGTAATAGGAGTGTAACATTGTCTGGTACTGAGTAAGTAATCAGTTCATATTAGCCGTTATAATAGATACTGGAAAACAGCAGTAAGCTGAACACAGTAAACTTGAATGTCTGACTCTGTGATCTCCAATAATTACTTCTTTTTGTCCCCTTCCATTTCTTTGTGCATTTACTTATTTACTTAGAATAGTTTTTATTTTGGACAGGAGAAGAGAGGATTCAAAACCAGTCTTGATTTCAAAGTAGCATACTATCCATGATGCTAGGCATGTTAGCAACAGGAAAGGTTTTTTCCAAAGGAAAACATCCAAGTTTGACATCAGGCATAAGAAATTAACCGTTCGTAAAAATGCTTTTGCTTGTTTTAACTTGGCTTACTTATTGACTTGTGTACACTGAAGACCCAGAGTCCTTAAAGAAGAGCGTTATAGGCCAGTCTGGCCTTCCTCATGTAAACCAAGTAGGGAGGAAAATTGGTGATATCTATATCTATATCATCTATATCTATATCTATGTCTATGTCTATATATTAAGGACATAAATAGTAACTAAAATTGGTATAAAGGAAACAAGATGATTTCTTGCCTCAATTTAGCTAGGAATATAAAATATATTTATGCATATAGTTAAAAATAGGTGACAGGCTAAATACCAACTGAAGGGTATAAAAAATTGGTATAAGTTATGGAATTAAAAGGCGATGACTTTCAGCTTTGGTATATATTTTGTAAATATTTGATATTTGACATACTGGTTCATATAATTACCCTTCCTGCTAAATATTAGAAGGTATGGTAGGCAGCTTCAAAATCTACACATGAGATTCTTGCCATTAATAAGGCTTATTTCTGCTTGTGTAAGCTGTACAGTGTGATTTTGTGTGTTATGTGATATGTGACACATGAGTCTTCTTTGCTATTTTAGGTGACATTTCCTTAGATTTGACAATGTTGTTCTGTTTTGAGGGAAGAGAGAAAGAGCAAAGAAGTTGTAAAATTTTCCAATAGTAAAAATCATGTCCCTTCCTAAGATCTTCTTGGAGATTTTTTTCTATAATTTGGGCTTAATTTCTACTTGAATTTTATATAGTATCTGACATATATAGTCCTCACTTCTACAATATCACTGATGAGGTTAATGCTATTAGAATTTATAATTTCTGTAACATAATTTCATAAAACACACTCTAATTACCTTTTGTTATTAAATATTTTTGTGCCCTTTCCACACATTTTCATTCTGAACAAAACTGGTCATGTATAAGCTTATTTGACTTTAGTTTATTTTTTTAAAAATATTTATTTTTGAGACAGAGAGAGAGCACGAGTGGGGGAGGGGCAGAGAGAGAGGGAGACATAGGATCCGAAACAGGAGCTGTCAGCATAGAGCCCAACGTGGGGCTTGAACCCACGAACCGTGACATCATGACTTGAGCCGATGTCAGATGCTCAACTGACTGAGCCACCCAGGTGCCCCTTGGTTTTAGTTTCTAAATAAGATTTCATTAATACCATATTGAAGAATTTTCTAATTTAAGAGAATATACATTCTACCAGGTCTTTCAAAAAAAGGAATTAAATATTTATAGTTGAATTTTATAAGCAGTTGTTCCCTTTGAAAAATAAATTTTTATTATCTTCTAATAATTTTCATCTGATAAAAACTGATAACTACTAAAAGAATTATTTCTTTATATAAGTTATGTGGGTCTTTATAGCTTCTAAAAAACAAAGTAAAAAAGCTCTCTTCTCTGGAGTCTCTATCATAAATTCTTGCTATAGCTTCTATAGATACTAATATTACAATGAAATATATATATTTCTGACAAAGTGTATAAAAGAATTTCTATTCTTCACCTCAAACCATTTTTATATAAATACTTTTTTTCTTTTCCTTTAACCTCAGAATTAAAAAAAATAAACTGGTTTTTGAAATTGAGAGGAAAATTTAGTTTGAGCACTATAGCAATTGAGACATAAAAACACAAAAATGAGAAGCAGAAATATGGAGTTTTGCTAAAAGTAGGATCCAAAAACTGTTAACTGGTTTTCAAGAATGGCTGCTGTAAATAAGAATAGCTTGTAGAAGTCTTCAAAGAAAGAGAACAGTTTATTACAATTGGCTAGAGCATTTAAATCAATTGCTCAGAAAAATAAAATAATAAAACAAATTGGGCTGGACAGAAAGCAAATAGACTCAGAAATGTCAGTAGGCATTTTGTAGGGCTAGTTTTGACAAGAGACTTGGACTCAAGATGCTAGTAAGATAATTGCATTGCCAGCAATAATGGGAAAAAAAGTCCTTAAATTGTCAGGAGTGGCAATCTACAATTTTCAGCTTTTTCCAGAATACGTTGAGCCATTTGAATTTTGTTTACAGTGGAACATTCATATTTTTGGCTTACTACAAGTATTTTACAATGGTACCCAAGAGACTTTAAACCAAATAAAATTTTTATTTGTGAGAAATGTAGATATGGTAGATCAAAGAGAATAAAAGCTTTATTTTGATATTTTAAATTTCATTCAAATTGAAAATTTTAAGATAAAATATTCTCATTTTATTCATATTATAATAGAGTATAAAATGCTTTATTATCTTTAAAGAGAATATATTTTGCCTTGATTTTACTATTTACTTTTTAGATGTAACTATTGCCACCTCTAACACTCCCCACCTCCACAAGGGAAACTGTTAAATGGTCATGAAAAACCCGACTGAAAATCGGTATCCCTTTTTAATAGAAAACTCATTGAGTCTAGAGAAAACATTTTTGTGTGCTTCTGTCTTCTCCCTTTTATATCCTTTTTTTGCATACATGGCTATATTTTTTTATGTTGCAGATGAAATTAAGCTTTTTATGCCAATGTTTTGTTTCAACAGATTTACTTTATTTAGAATGTTTTATTCTCTCCAGTAAAATTTCCTCTGATTTTCCTGGGGTAGTCCATGCAAAGCCCCACAAACAGAGCAGTTAATATTTTCACTGGCATAAAAGGTATTGTCTTGATGTGGGTAATCAAGGATGGAACATAAAACCCACAAAAAAAAAATAGCTTTAGAATGTGCAGGAAAAAATGCTGTCAGAAGTGAACAAAGATGGAGAGAGAAGAAATATTTCAAAAGAATGTTTACTTTTATGTCTGCACCATGACAAATCAACATTGCCTGAGTAAGGTTTCTAAAGTAAACTAAATTGGAGTCCTCTACATTTCTCTTGAGAGAGGCTTTCCTTCATAGCAGGAACAGATTACTTTCTCCTTTGGTGATATCATAGGTTTCTGGTTGGTTATTACTGTTATTTTATCAGACATTATCAATGTTACATATTCATTGACTTTTCCCTCAGTCACTTTTTCCTCCTCATTATTTTTAATGGTACTACACTTTTAAAAACCTAACCTCAACTTATGTTGAACTGATACATATTCCCTACTTTTCTCTTTTCCAAGATTATAATTATTTGTGATCATTTAACTTCTGTGTATTCTTGATTCTAGGCTAAGCAAGAGCAAAGACCTTGTCTGTCAACTTCACTGCCGTATCCCCCTCTACCAGTTCCTGGTACATAGTAAGGATGTAAAATATCTGTTCAATGAACAACAGTTTCGTATACTCTGGGATGCTAATTCTTATATTAGATTTTTTTATGTTTCTGGAAAAAAAAGCCACATTCTTTGAATGATAGTCATAGACTGGGTTTGTCAAGATGCGCATCCTGAGACACATCAAAATGCTCAGGATGACTATTAAGTGGTAGTCATGGTATCAAACTTGTGGAAAGGAAGGGAGGAACATGGCTGGAGAGAGGGATAAGGTTCAGCTGCAGCACAGGCCTGAAAGTCTCAGCCAAATCCATGGGAAGCTCTGGAGTTAAAATGGCAGACTGAGCACACACCGAGCCCAAATGACCACCTCTTTGAATAACTCTTACCTTGACAGGTATTGGATGTGGGCTTCCCCTAGAAAGGTAGCACTTTAGAAAATGCAGATCTCTGTGGTTGGGAAAAATCCCTGAAGCCCTCAAAGCTAACTTATAGAGCCCCCAGTACTTGAAGAGATGGTACATTTGTATCTACCATAGATAAATCATCCCTTGCACCATTCAAATTCAGATTTTCATATATTTGTTGAATACTTCCTCTTGCCGTTTACATTGGCCTCTCATTCTGGGGAAAACATAGAAAAGAAAGGTAAATGGGATGAAGTATACCCTGTTGTATTAGTTAATTGTGTACAACTCATACTTCTTATTTATTTTCTACATAATCCATTCTATAGTCCCTTCATCTTCAGCCAACACGTCGACCAATCTCAGCTTACCTGGTGTTGTGACTCATATTCACAACCATGGTCACTAAACCCTGGTCTGTAAAATCTTATCATAATTTGGCAAAGAAGTAGCAAGAGGTACCCAAATGGAGCCACCTATGTACCAAACATATCTCTCCCTGCCCCACTGTGTGACAGTGCCCCTATATTCTCCTGATGATCAGAGTCAATTACCATGGCTGAGATGGTTATTCTTTAATTTGCATGTTGGTCCTTTAGGATGAAAATCCAAACTTCCCAGGTGATAGCTTAAGTGTAAAATGCAATGGGACTTCTTTGTATTTTCTGATGGAAGTTCTCTCCCACTGGGAGCCAGGAGCTCTAACCATGAAGAACATAGAATTATGGGGATCAGGAGAAAATATTCCATAAAGAAGACATTGGGAGTGATGGTAATAGGCCACTCTTACTTCCAACCCCAAGTTTCTAGGTCTGTGTATTCTTATGAGAGAAAAAAAAGATATAAATATATTTGATTAAAGATATACACTCTATACTGGAGAACAGCACCCAGCATTTTAAAGTACTTGCTTCAAGCTGGCACTTCATCTATGTCTTCACAGCTTTCTGAGGTCTACAGCTTCCAACTTGCTTGTGTGTGTATATGGTAGGGAAAGTACTTTCAGAGACTTAGGCTTGTCTTTACTCGCTTCAGTAGCATTTACCTCATAGGTCACAGAGACAATATGAAAGGCATATCAACTACCACGCTTATTTACTTTGATTATAAATTCTGAGATCAGGAAATAACTACTGGCTGGCTCTAGACCTTAGCCAGGACTCCCTTTATTGCCCAGCCCCCAAATGCCTCTGACCTAACAGAGGGAACATAATGATGTTCCATGTTCTTGAGTATCAATGCCAACTTAGACTGTGTCCAACAGTCCTTAAAATGTCTATTTCCTGTTTCCCTATATACAGTTATCTGAGTAAATAATCATAAATGTCTTCGAGGAAGGACTAGAGTTGTCATTACCATATACACATTCAAGGATGTTGGATTGTCTTTCCTGCTGGGGACCTGATGTCTCATGCAACTGATGGGGTCCATGTCTGAAAAAATGGCTAAGACCTGAACACAGAGTAAGGGATTCTGCCTTTTAACTGAGGAAACTGCCATTGATCTTCTGAGCATTCAACCATTTTTTTTTTCTGATTACTTTTTGAGTAGTATGTTTGTTGGATGCTAACCTAATTTNCCATTGATCTTCTGAGCATTCAACCATTTTTTTTTTTCTGATTACTTTTTGAGTAGTATGTTTGTTGGATGCTAACCTAATTTACCCATATGGATCTGTGTTTTATCAACCACTGCCATAAATATCTGTGGTCAATTCCCTTTGGCAGCCACTTGAACTGTTTTCCTGTCTATTCCAGCAGTTACGTGCTACTGCCTGGCCCCTCTTGTTTTGTGAATGTATCATCACCATTGCAAACAGTGAAGTTAGGTCTGTAACAGTGTCTCTTAATAGCACTGGCCCACAGAGGGGAATCACCTCTCAAATTCTTAGGGATAATGGTGCGTCTCACCAATGCCTTTTATATTATTTCAGTATGCGATGTACATTAGGCCTTTACTTGAAGCATCTGGGTTTTTTTACCAGTATACAGTATATACTTTCTTGCATAAAAACTTGTCTGAGGACTTTAATCTCTTCTTCCACCATTTAACACAGCACTTCCAACATTATGATCTCACTGAACACAAGTCATTTTTTTTTCACATTTACCAGCCATATTAATAATGAGTTTACAGAGTATTGGGAGCCTTTCCAATTATTAAATTACAAACCTCAAGAGGATTAATCCAAATCAGTAATCATACTCTTAGCCAAATTTATGGGTGGCCTCCTTTATCAAGACCTTATTGAAGTCAGTTTCCCATATTCTTCTTCAACCACTGCTAGTCCAGCACGTCCTCTAATGTGAATTCCTGTTCTTCTCATCTCAGGCTCAGCACATCTCAGGCTGAGTTTTGTTGCTGTTGAGCTGTAGTTTTAAGCCTAGTGACCAAGGAAGGAGGTAAAGCCAGATGCTGAAAGATTCATATGTAGGCTTGAGGTGGAGAAGCCTTCTATTGTGTTCAAGCAGGGAAATGTATTACCTTCTGACTATGAATTACCCATAATCTCTCTCAACATTTTATTTTTTCCAGTTCTTCACTAGGTTTTAGAAAGCCATCTAATCCTATCATTATGATCACTTTTGTCTTCTCCATATTTTTTCCAATATGTCATTCATCTCATGAGTTAGTACATTCCTTTCCACCATTATATCATCCCAACTCATCACACGATTTTTAACAATTGTAACTTTACCTTATGTCAGGGTATCTGTGTTCTACCTGACACCACAACTGGGTCCTCATTGCTAGCCTGGTGCCAGGTGATCCAGCTTTAAAATGACATCTTAGCATCTGGTTTTTGGGGGTTACTCCGATCAACAGCTTTCACAATTCAGATTTCACATAATGTTCAGTTTAATGTTCAGGTTATTTTTGAGGGAGAACCTTATGATCAGTGCATTCAGAATGGAGGAGGAGGAAGCAGGATTGAGGAAAGAAAGAAGTTGCCATGTAATGTGGCCTGAAAGCCTTTGCTAACTCTAGAGGGAGTGCCTTTTGAGTGGTCCCATGTTAAACCAAAGTGACTGGTCCTTTAAATCTTCAGCTGAAATCAGTCATTGGAAGTGGGAAGGGTACTTCTTTGAAGCTGAGATGGTCCTTCATTGCTAGCAGCACTCTCAGCAACTGCGGCAACATGTCTTTCTTTGAAGAATATCTGTTTAACATATCAGTGTGTCCCCCATAATGACTGATATTTTATCCCCATATATAGTAGAACAATACTTATTAGTTCCTGTTTAACTATAATCTGTGTTTACTTAAATTTAAAAATATTCTTTTTCTGTTGGCTACTTATATGTCTATTTTAGAGAAATGTCTCTTCAAGTCATTAGCCCGTTTACTTGAATTATTTTCGCTTTTGAGTTATAGGGATTCCTTATATATGTGGAAATTAACCTCTAAATTAATAAATGGTTTTGAAATATTCTCTCTCATTCTATAGATTGCATTTTACTTTGTTGATTCCTTTGCTGTACAGAAGCTTTTCAGTTTGTTGTATTCCCACTTATCCATGTTTCCTTTCATTGCTTCGATGTGTATTTGGTTTCCTATCTATGAAATTACCACCAAAACCAATGTCATGACGCTTTTCCTCTATGTATTCTTCTTTTACAGTTTCAGATCTTAAATGTATGTTTTCAACCAAATTTAAGGTGATTTTTGTATATGTGTAAGATACAAGTACAGTTTAATTTTTGCCTATGGACATCCAGTTTTCTTGGCATCATTTGTTGAAGAGACCATCCTTTCGCCATTGTGTATTCTTAGCACTATGTGAAAGATCAGTTGACTGTGTATGTGTGACTACATATGTGTGATGCTCAACATCACTAATTCTCAAGGAAATGAAAGTCAAAACCAAAATATCACTTCACACCTGTTAGGATACCTATTATCAAAAAAAAAAAAAATAGCCAATGTTAGCAAAACTGTGGAAAAATTAGAACACTTTACACTGCTGATGGAAATGCAAAATGGTTCTATGGAAAGCAGTATGAAGGATCCTCATATACACAAAAAGAACAACCATGTAATCCACCATACAATCACACAGAATTGAAATAATGGTATCAAAGAGTTATTAGCATTCTCTGTTCATGTATCACACTTTACAATAGCCAAAATGTGGAAATAGCTAAATATTTATGTACACACACACACACACACACACACACACACACACAGAGTGTAATATCCAGCTGTAAAAAAGGAAATCCAGCTATGGGGCGCCTGGGTGGCTCAGTCGGTAAAGTGCCGGACTTGGGCTCTGGTCATGATCTCACGATTCAGCTGTCTGAGCTGACAGCCAGCTCAGAGCCTGGAGCCTGTCTTCAGATGCTGTATCTCCCTCTCTCTGACCCTTTTCTGCGCGCTCTCTCTCTCTCTCTGTGTCTCAAAAATAAATAAAAAACATTAAAAATTAAAAAATTAAAAAGCCAGAATATTTTGACAACTGACCATAGAGAAATCAGTACTTCATAAATGAACCTAATACCACCTTCAGGTATTAGCCTAAAAATAAAACAAAAGCCTCATACATAAAAATATGACTCTGCTAATAAAATTTTAAAAAATTATCAATTAGTGTTACTATTATTAACTATTATTACAGTTCATAGTTTTGGCTGTAATATTAAAATTTTTGGTGATTAGGGGTGCCTATGGGGCTCAATCGGTTAAGTGTCCGACTTTGGCTCAGATCATGATCTCTCGGTTCGTGAGTTCTAGCCTCACATTGGGCTCTGTGCTGACAGCTCAGTTTGGAGCCTGCTTTGGATTCTGTGTCTCCCTCTCTCTTTGCCCATCCCCTGTGCATGTTCTTTCTCTATATATAAACAAAAAGTTTAAATAAATAAACAAAAAATATAATACATAATTTTTTGATGATTGGAATAAACTTCATTACTTCTCAAGTAGAGTAACAAGAAGAGAATTTTCTAGAAGAACCTGGTTCCTAACATTCCATTGTGTTTCTTGATTAACTTTCAAATTGAACTGATGAGAAATCACCCTGAAAACAAGAATGTCTGTCATTCCTCAGGAAAAAAAAAGTTTAATAGTTAGTAAATATACTCTTTATTTTTTCTATCAAGAACCATTTCCAGCAGAGGTGGAAAAATTGAAATAGGATCTTCCTCATTATTCCATCCACATGGCTGGCAAATTTAATTGTTTAAAAACAGAACTGCTTTACTCAACTGTCCAGTAAAAGACATTTTGACTTGGAATAGATTGTTTGCTTTTTAATTATTTTAATGGAATTTGTTTTACTCTGGCCAACTTTTTGGTAAGAAAATCTTGGTGCTGACCCAAATGCCAGCTTCTAAATAAAATTAGCAAATATTTTTCAATGTAGAAATCAATAAAGTCACATTATTTCCCAAGACAAATATTTTTTGTTCTTTTAACAAGATACTCGAATTATCACTTCTGGAAGCTTTTTAAAATGGAGTCCTTACCTGTCTACATTGTTCACTATATCTTTATAAACTAAAGCATTCTTATTTTTATCCTGATGTTTGATTCTATTAAAAACTAAGTGATTTGAGTCGATTCATTCTTTTCTATACTGAACATCCAAATTATATGGGGGCAGAAGAGGTTTCCTGGCTGAATATGTAAACAAATGATTATTTATGGAAAGAGTCATTGCTAAAGAATGAAATATATTTAAATAACTGGAGCAGCAGAGGCATAGTAGAGAAACTAGTTGCTTAAATATATGATTTAAATAGCTGGAAAATAACATAGGATAAAGCAAATAAAACCTTTTAAACTTCTAGGAAACCTGTTAACATTTTAAATAATTAAAATGATACAATGCTAGAATTAGTATCAAAATATTGAAAATGCATATGAGGAGACAAGTGTCTGATGAGGTTAAAGAACGGACTCCAGAGCAGTTAGGTAAGTAGTTGCACTTTATGGATTAAGGTTTTCCAAATTCATTACTATGTCCATGTGACCATATGCTTTATTAAAATCTAGACCTCTCCTGGGGTGCCTGGGTGGCTTAGTCGGTTAAGCGTCTGACTTTCCCTTGGGTCATGATCTTGCAGTTCGTGGGTTCGAGCCCCGTGTCGGGCTCTGTGCTGACTGCCAGCTCAGAGCCTGGAGCCTGTTTCAGAGTCTGTGATTCCCTCTCTCTCTGACCCTCCCCTGCTCACGCTGTCTCTCTCTCTCTCCTAGAAATAAAATTAAAAAAAAAAAATCTAGACCTCTCCTGATTGACTTCTGGAATGGCATAATGAAAACCTTCTGGCAAACTCACTCTTTCTCTAAAACAAGGGATGTATAAGGAACACAAAATCAGCCATTTCAGAACTCTGGTAATTCACCAAGCCAAAGAATGAATTAAAACATCCTCTATCCAAATGAAATTATTGAACCTCAGTAAGATGGTGGGGTCTAAGACTTTCTGACATCAGGCTATTCCACCAACCCTTCCTACCCAGTTCTGTGGTATAGTAGACAAAACCTGGCAACATTGTATACAGAAGGGTTTGCAAACCTCTTTCAGAATGCCATTAAAAGCATCATCCCCATAGCAAAGTTAAATATTTGTCTGAACTTGCAGATTTCTGGAAAATTTCTGTTTTCAGGGTATAATGATAATTTGATTTGATTCAGAGGGGGATGGAGGAGTTACCACTATGGTGTTACCAAAACAATAGCAAACTCTGGCAACATCTCAGCTGTCTACAGCTGTGATTTCAACTAAATATTCAGTTCACATCCGCACAAATTGGATTACACTGTATGATTGTGGTTTTCAAAAATCTTAAGCCTTTATCTTTGTGACTGCCAAATCCATACATACCAGACTACCTTATTTTCCTGACTTTATACTTGGTAACAAAAGCTCTGTTTAACTTTCCAACTTCAGTGTGTTCAGATGGTTACACACACACACAGTTACATAATCAAGCTGCCTCGTCTCAAATTAATGTCCAAGAATCCCAAGAGGGTTGGTAATGAGTCTGGGCAATCATGCCATATTTCTCTGGTCCATCAATTGAGATGACTAATCCACATATTTCTTCTCTCATTTCTAGTCCTCTCAACTAACGAGAGCTTCTAACTCAATGAGAAAATTGAAAGTCAGTTAATAGTCTTGACAAACTCCATTTACCACGAGTACACACTTTCACCCACAAATTAGCCTACCCTGTATCATATACCCGGGGATGTTCTATTGGTTCCTCATCTAAAATATCTTCTTGTATGCATGACATCACTTTTCATGCCTAATCAATACTGTAACTCCAACAATTTTCCTCATCTCTTCTATCATCTGTGTTTCTGGTACTTCAAGGATTATTTTCATTAGTATTGAGGCATGCTATAATTTCTTACATCTTATTAAACATCTAACAGCAGGAACCAAGGTGTCACAGCAAGACGTGGTTGGGAGCAAGATGCAGCAGATAGAGGACCCTCCTGGACGGGTCCCTACTGTCAGCCTCCAGAAATTACATCATCAGACTACAGACCTGAGAATGTATCTAATTAAAATCATTATCTGTCCACAAAGTTGACCCAAGAAAATGGTCACTACTTTCTTCTAGCCAAAAAGGAAAAACATACAGTCTACACAAATTACAATTCAACAGTATTAAACTGGAATGCCTAAATGCATACAAATAAATTTATCAAGAAATGTTGTCAGAGACTGATGAAGATTGGTATCACCCCTAAACTTTGGTGGAGACTTGAAACACTAGTCAATATGGTCAGAAGTTTCAAGCTGTCTACCTTTGGATGTATGAAGGAGGTTATCAGAAAGGTTATGAATAAACTCTGAAAAAAAAACCAGAAAATCAGAGAATTCTATAGAGAATTCTGTAAGGAAGCCATATTCTTCTGTCTAGGAAGAGGCAACTGCTATTGGAGGCCAGTTTCTGGAATGAGCCTGACTACGTGGTCAGGACTCTGTGTATATGAACTTAGGTCTTAGCAGTTCACCAGGAACCAAAATTGAATGTGTGCAGTTACTCTTTGAGTAGCAGAATTCTAACTTTTCTTAAAAATTGTCTATAGATTTAGGACAGTATCTGAATACTTTAGAAAAGCAAATGAAACTGAATAGCCTAAAAAATCCTGAAAATCCAACAAAGTACCACAATTGTTTTAATATCATTTCTGGAAAATAATATTCTTTCCCAAATGAATTGCCTTAACATTCTCAGTTGAAAATCATTTGACCGCATATGTTAAGAGTTTATATCTGGATTCTTGATTCTGTACCATCGCTCTGTAAGCCTATATTTAAGCATACACCAAGCTATTTGAAAACTTTACAGTAAGTTTTGAAATTGGGAAGTAAAAGTTGCCCACCTTTGGATGGATGTTTGTACTTCAGGAAATATTGGTAATAAAAATACAAGCCATAGAATGGGAGAAATATTGGTAAATTCTATTAAAAAGGACTCACATCCAAAGTATATAAATGGTTCTTACAGCTAAGTAATCAGAAGACAAGCTAATTAAAATTTAAAAAAAATGAATAGATATTTCATCAAAGATCTATAAATGGCTTATATAAAAAGTTTGACCATAGTACTTAGGGAGCTTTAAGTTAAAACAATAAGGAATTTCCACTTCATATCCAGTAGAAAGGCTATAATGAGAAAAAAGATATCAACGTGTTGAAGAGGATGTGGACAAATTGGAGCTTTTGAAAACTGGTAGGAATTTAAAATGGTATAGGCACTTTGAAACACAATTTGGCCATTTCTTTTTTTAATGTTTATTTTTATTTATTTTTGAAAGGAGAGAGAGAGAGAGAGAGAAAGAATCTGAAGCATGCTCCAAGCTGTCAGCACAGAGCCAATTGCGAGACTTGAAACCATGAACCTGTGAGATCATGACCTGAGTCAAAGTCGGGTGCTTAACTGACTGAGCCACCCAAGTGCCCCCAAATTGGGCCTTTCTTAAGAGGTTAAATAAAAGTTTATCATACAATCCAATAATTTGACTCTTGGTATCTTTCCAAGAGTGACAAAAATACATGTCTGCTCAAAGACTTCTTACACAAATGTTCATGGTAGCATTATCCACAATAGCCAAAAACAATGGAAACAATCCAGATACCCATCACCAAAGAAGAGATAAACAACGGAATACTGTTCTGTAATAAAATGTTAATATATGCTATGATATGAAAGAAAATCTCAAATTTAGTAAAATGTGTCAGATGCAAAAGAGAGCATATTGTATAATTTCACTTACATGAAATTTCCAGAAATGGCAAATTTACAGAGACAGAAGTAGATTGGTGGTTGATTAGTCTGGGATTGAATGAAAGAGTGATTATAAATAACCATGGGGATTTTCTGGGTATTGTGATAATTTTCTATAAAGGTGTGCTACACACTACAGTATCCTGATTTTCTGATTGCTCAGTCCAAACTTTTAATATCATATTTGGTTCTGTTCTTCTCCTATATCCAATTCATAAATTTATGAGTAACAAAAATTATTGTATACTTTAAATTCTGAAATAAAATTCTCTGTTTGAAGACTACATATAATTCAGCCATTAAGTATAGGAGTCTGATTCCAGTTGCTCCTCTGGGTTTGGTTCAACCGTTATCTGTGTGTTGGGTTGTGAGGGGGAGTTTAGGATGAGGTATCATTTTTTCCTTTTCTAAAAATAAACGAAATATAATTAACAAAGTGTTATGTACTGTTTAGGTGTAAAACACTGATTTAAGCCTAACTGGTTTAAGTTTAAGTATGGCATACATTACTCAGGGATCACCATGATAACTATAGTCATCATCTATCATCATACTATGTTATTCCAATATTATTGACTATATTCTCTATGCTGTACTTTCATTTCTGTGACTTATAACTGGAAGTTTTAACCTCTCTATATCCTTTATTTTATCCAGCTCTTCCCTTTGGCAACCAGTAGTCTGTCCTCTGTATCAAAGAGCCTGTTTTGTTGTTGTTGTTTATTTGCTCATTTATATTTTTAGATTACACATAAGGTGAAATCATATAGTACTTATCTTTCTATGTTGGACTTATTTCACTTAGCGCAATATCCTCTAGGTCCGTCAGTATAGGTGCAATGGCAAGATCCCATTCTTTTCTTATTGCTGAGTAATATTCCATTTTGTGTATATATACCACATCTTCTTCATTCATTTTGTAATGGACACTTGGATTGTTTCCAAATCTTGGCTGTTGTAAACAATGCTGCAATGAAAAAAAAATAGGTTATATATATATAACCTATATATATATATATAACCTATTTTTTCAAAGAAACTGTTTCTGTTTTCTTTGGGTAAGTGCCTAGCAGTAGAATTACTGGGTTCTATGGTATTTCTATTTTTAATTTTTTTAAGAAACCTCATACTGTTTTCCACAATGCCTAAACCAACAAATATTTCCATCCACATTGCAGGATGTTACCTTTTGGTTTTATTGATGGTCTTCTTCACTGTGCAAAGATTTTTTGTTTGTTTTTTGGAGGGGGATCATCTTGTTCAGTTTTGTTTTAATTCTGATGTGGTTTCTATAGTTTATTTTTGCTTTTATTTCCTTTACCTGAGGAGACATATGTAGAATAATATTGCTGAGGCCATTGCAAAGAAATTACTGCTGGTGTTTTCTTCTATGACTTTTATGGCTTCAGGTCTCACATTTAGATCCTTAATCTATTTTGAGGTTATTTTTGTGTATGGTATAAGAAAGTGATCCAGTTTCATTCTTCTGTGTGTAGCTCTCCTGTTTTCCCATAACCATTTATGAAGACTTTTTCTCCGTTATATTAGTCTTGCCTACTTTGTCATAGATTACCTGACCATAAAAGTATGTGTTTATTTATGGGCTTTCTATTATGTTCTGTTGATTTGGTTTTTGTTTTGTTTTGGGGNTTGTGTTTGTTTTGTTTTGGGGTGTGTGTGTGTGTGTGTGTGTGTGTGTGTGTGTGTGTGCTGGTGCCATACTGTATTGATTGTTACAGCTTTGTAGTCTATGTTGAAATATGGAATTTGCAATACCTACAAATTTGTTCTTCTTTCTCAAGATAGCTTTGGCTATTCAAGATTTTTTGTGGTTCCATACAAAATTAGCAGTATTTGTTATACCTGGGTAGAAAATGCTGTTTGTATTTTAATCGGGATTGCATTGAATCTGTAAATTGCTTTGGGTACTTGGATATTTTAACAATATTTTTCCAGTCAATGGGCATGGAATAATAGACAGTTTCCATTTGTGTCAATTTCAGTTTCTTCCCTCATTGTCTTTGAAGTTTCAGAGTACAGATCTTTCATCTCTTGGTTAATTTTATTCCTAAGTATTCTTTTTGGTGCAATTGTATGTGGAATTGTTTTCTTAATTTTTAATTTTGCTACTTTTTTAGTGTGTAGAAACCCAACCAATTTCTGTGAATTAATCCTATATTCTGCAACTTTAGTGAATTTATTTATTAATTCTAATAGATTTTTGGTGGAGTCCTTAGAGTTTTCTATATATAATATGTCTTCTGCAAATAGAGACAGTTTAACTTCATTAACCAAAATGAATGCTTTTTATTTCTTGTCTGATTGACGTGGGTAGGACTTTAAGGACTATGTTGAACAAATGTAGTAAGAGTGGACATCCTTGCCTGTTCCTGATCTTAGAGGAAAAGCTCTCAATGTTTTACCATTTCATCATCATTTTTCTTCATTAGCTGTGGGTGTTTCATATATGGTCTTTATTATGTTGATGCATGTTCCCTCTAAACTCATTCTGCTGAGAGATTTTTATCATGAACAAACGTTGAATTCTGTTACATGGTTTTTCTACATCTACTGAGATTTTTATCCTTCATTTTGTTGATGTGGTTTCTCACATTGATTGATTTGCAAATATTGACATCTTGCATCTCTAGAATAAATCCCACTTGATAGTAGTGTATGATTCTTTGAATGTGTTGTTGAATGTGGTTTGCTAATATTTTCTTGGGATTTTTTGCATGTGTGTTGACTAGGAAAACTGGCCTGTAGTCTTTGTTTTTGGTAGTCCCTCTTCAATTCCTCTTCTATTTTTGTAATAGCTTTAGAATAAGTATTAAAGTTTCTTTAAATGTTTGATAAAATTCACCTGTGTAGCCATCTGAATGTTTGTATGTTGGTAGTTTTTGATTACTGACCTAATGCCATTAATAGTAATTGGTCTGTTAAGATTTTCTATTTTTTCCAGATTCAGTTTTGGAAGATTACATATTTCTAGCAATTTATCAATTTCTTCTAGATTTTCCAATTTGTTGGGATATAATTTTATACTAGTGGTCTTTTATCATCCTTTGTATTTCTGTGTCCCGTTGTTACTTCTGTCTCATTTCTGTATCTGAAATACAGATCATCTCTTTTTTCTGGGTCATCTCTTTTTTGGGTCATCTCTTTTTTCTGGTGAGTTTTCCCTAAAGGTTATCTTTTCAAATAACTAGTTCTTTGTTTTATTGATCTTTTATTGTGTTTGTTTTGTTTCGTTTTTAATCTCTGTTTTATTTATGCTTTGATCTATTATTTTCTTCCATCTAGTCACGTTGGGCTTTCTGTGTTAATTCTTTTTCTAGTTATTTTAGCTGTAAAGGTAGATGGTTTATTTGAGCTTTCTCTTGTTTCTTGAGGTAGGTCTGCATGACTATAAATTTTTCTCTTAGAATGGTTTTTGCTGTGTCCCCAATATTTGCATTGTTGTGTTTGCTTTTCATTTGTCTTCATGTATTTTTTGATTCCCACTTTGGTTTTTGCAGGGTTTTTTTGGTTTTGTTTTGTTTTGTTTTTTGAGAGGGGGAAGAGTGGAGGAAGGAACAGAGTGGGAGAGAGAGAATCTTAAGCAGGATCCACACTGAGTGGGGACACAGGGCTTGATTCCACAGTCCTGGGATCATTACCTGAGCTGAAATCAAGAGTTGCTCAATCGACTATGCCACCCAGGCACCCCTTTATTTCCCCTTTGATTATTTCTTCTTTGGTCCATTTTTTTTTAATTTTTTAATGTTTTATTTATTTCTAGGAGAGAGAGAGAGAGAGAGAGCGTGAGCAGGGGAGGGTCAGAGAGAGAGGGAGTCACAGACTGAAACAGGCTCCAGGCTCTGAGCTGGCAGTCAGCACAGAGCCCGACGCGGGGCTCGAACCCACGAACCGCGAGATCCTGACGTAAGCGAAAGTCGGACGCTTAACCGACTAAGCCACCCAGGCGCCTCTTGGTCCATTTGTTTAGTAGCATGTTGTTTAGCCTCCACATGTGTGTGTGTTTCCCAGGGTTTTTTTTCCCCTTGTGATTGATTCCTGGGTTTATACTCCTGTGGTAAGAGAAGATGCATAATATGATTTCAGTCTTCTTAAATTTATTGAGACTTATTTTGCGGTTAAATATGTCATCCCTCCTGTAGAATGTTCCATGTGCACTTAAAAAGAATGTCTATTCTGTTGTTTTGTGTTGGAATGTTCCGTATATATCTGGCTTGCATGTCTTCTCTAATGTGTTCAAAGACACTGTTTCCTTATTGATTTTCTGTGTGGATGGATCTATCCATTGATGTAAGTGGGGTGTTAAAGTTCCCTACTATTATTGTACTACTGTCTATTTCTCCCTTTATATCTGTTAATACTTGTTTTATTTAGGTACTTCAAGGTTGGGTGCATAGATATTTACAATTGTTGTATCCTTTTATTGGATTGATGATTTTATCATTATGTAATGCCCTTCTTTGTCTCCTGTTAAAGTCTTTACTATTTTGCCTGATATAAGTATTGCCTCCTCCACTTTTGCTTCTGTTCTCCTGGAAATTAATTTTGCAAATGCATAAAAAGGCATAAAATATTGGGGCACCTGGGTGGTGCAGTCAGTTAAACATCTGGCACTTGATCTTGGCTCAGGTCATGATCTTGCAATTCCTGAGTTCAAGCCTCGCATTGGGCTGCGCACTGATGTTGCAGAGCCTGCTTGGGATTCTATCTCTCCTTCTCTCTGACCCTCCCCTGCTTGTGCTCTCTCTCTCTCAAAATAAATAAACTTAAAAAAAGGCATATAATATTAAATTGTGTAACAGTTCTTAAGCTATTGTCTCCCAACTTAAATCCCATTCTTTGACATTCTAGTCTGTGGGGTTGGTTCTGGGAAATGCAAACCACATTTGTCCTTTACCAACTAGCTCCCTATTCAGCTCTGCCAGTAGGGTCTCTAACAGGGGACTGCACAGCTGGAGAAGGAAGAGATGTTTCCTGTTTGCTTTCTCCTCCTTACTCTTGTCAGCACTGTTCAAACTTGGCTGCCTCACCCCAGTCAGTAGCTGTTTGTTCCATGAGCAACAGGTGAATCAATTTTGCAGCACCAGCTGGCTATTCCCTGGCTTTATCCCCTTCGAACACACACTTAGCAGGTTTGGGTTACAGGTTTGGTCAGACAACTTTCTACACCTCTAGAGCCCCTGAGCCAGCTGAATAGTACTCTTTCTTAGGCTTCTAAGTGTCAGCTTTGAAGGACTTCTCTATGTGTTAATGTTTTAATCATTTCGGTCCCTTTCATTTGCCCCCTCAACCATGTCTTTGGCTACCTGTGTGATAATTTAGTGTGCTCTTTTTGCCTTTGTTACTTAGTTAGGAATGCTTTACCCCCAGTTAACAATATTTTTCATATGAACTTCTTTATGTGAAATATTATAGTTTCTATTCCTGATTGAATTCTGACTGATACACCAATAGAAATAATTTCTGGGATGTATGGGAGTAGATGTGGGCATAGGGATAGAACCACAGCTTTCTGTACTTAGATGCTGCTGGATTTTGGATATTGATTTATTATCTCCAGCTTGGTGATGTTTTGCTCGCTTTTAAATGTCTCCATTTCTTATTTTCTTTATCTGCAAACAATATTAAAATAACATTTCCTTACAGTGTTTTTGTACTGATTAGATATATTAGAGTGTGTTTATATGATAATAGAAGTTCACAAATTCAACAAATCATAACCATAATTTTCCAAAGGTATTTTTTTAAGTTGGCGTAATATCATTATAAAAGAAATATGCATTTAAAAGTAAAATATCCCATATTTGAACATCATAATTCAAGTAATATCTGTTTTATCAAAATGTGACCCTCAGTTTTTTGCTCTCATGATAACTCATTCTTTTCCTTTTTTCAGAATAGAAATCATTTGAGTTTAATTATTTGGCAAGCCATTTATAACCTAGAAATCAATATCTAGTAAGGATAAGATGAGAAATAAAAATCACAGGTCCTCATCACTTCTAACCTTATGATTAATTCCTAAACCAAATATTAATTTATTAAAAAAAGATAATGACCAATTTTATTACAGCATTTTGGTTTGCTTTAATATTATGAAATCAACATGTAATTTACCAAATTAAAATTAATTATGAGCAATCCCTGCATTGCTCAGACTCTCAGTTAAGCATCTTACTCCTGATCTTGTCTCAGGTTCATGAGATCAAGCCCCTCTCCCCTCTCTCTCTGCTCCTCCCCTGCTCACGCTCTCTTTGTCTCTCAAAATAAAATAAAAAAATAAAAATTAAGTGTGAAAAGTCATGGTCATCTCCAATATCAAAAAAAGGGTACTAAAATTCTACAGAATCTATAAGTGGACATTTATGATAAAATCTAAATAGTAAATGAGGAATGGTAGGAAACATTTAATCTGATAAAATACATCTATGGAAAACTTATAGTAAATATACTAAACTATGAAATATTATAAAGATAGACTATATACATGATTTGGAGGTAGGACAATATTTCTTTTATAAGATGTCAAACACAATCCTAAAGAAAGATAGATTCATTGGAATATTTAAAATCAAGAATTTCTAACAAAAATACCATTAAAAGAGTAAAATGGAAGTTATAGACTAGGGACCTCTAGGTGTATTGGGGTTTTGTTGTTTTAAAAATCTGATTACATGAGTATTTGTGATAAGCCACTGAAATATGTATTTAGGTATATTATGCTATACATTTAATATTTATTGAATAGTTGGAAAATAAGTTACTGTAAAATTCTCACCTTTGTGCAAGACACAAGGAAGCCATTTTAGCAAGGATTTTAGAAGAGACAGGCATTGGAGAGGGAAGTTACCTAAGCACTTATTCAGGTTGCCAAAGAAGAATTTAAAATAGGCTCATGAGCTGTGACCCTATTCAACAGCCCCTCTTAATTTATATTTTAAACATTTAATCATAATCAGTGTCAGTGTACTTTATTAATTTTATCTTTGTTTTCTGTTTATATTTCAAAAATCTGTTTACAATATAAGGTTTTTCTTTCTTTCATATGGGAAGTTCTGGAAACCGAGGATAGATCTACCAAAGCATGAGAAAATATATATTTCATTCTGACACTTATTGGTAAACTAGAAAATGATTTGATAGTGAAACTATGGAAAAAACATATACAATAGGCATAAAATTACATAATTAGGGACATCTGGTTGGCTCAGACAGTTCAGCATCATACTCCTAATTTCAGCTCAGGTCACGTGAGCTGGAGCCCACCATCTGGCTCTGCATGGACAGCATGGGGTCTGCTGGGGATTCTCTGTCTCCCTCTCCTCTCTTAGTGCCACTCTCCTACTCACAGTCTATTGATAGAACAAATGGGCAGAAATTCAGTAATGTAGGTAACTTGAACAGTACTATCAGTAACTTGATTTGTTTAAATTTTCAGAATTCCTCTGACTAGCCATGGCCTGAGAGTTATGATCTATTCTATTCTGGCTACGGAAATAGGTCTTATGCAAGTTTTGGGGATTGTCTCTCCTCTTATTCTTTTGGTAGTGCTTTTCCTTAACTCGGGTAGTTTCTTCATATATATATATGTGATGGCTGAATAGTATTCAGCTGAATGTTACAGTGGGAACCTGTAAAGGTCTCTGGAATGCTCCTCCTATGTAGCTCTCTGTTCTCTTGTTCTCTGTGCACTCTAGCTGCCTGGTCTTTCCAGAATCTCAGCTCTGTCTGCTTGAGTCAGCAAACCTCAGAACAGTGGAAATCTTATCCATGCTATCAGACACTTATATAATTGGAGGGCTTATATAACTTATTTAAATTTTTTCTTCAAATAATCTACTGATGTACAACACCATGTTTATATAATCATAGTATTTTGAGGATAGGAAGCCCAGTCTAAAAATTAAAAAAAAAAATAAGATGAATTTTATAATTTGGAATTCTCAGATCCAAATTACTTAATTATATCAGTCTAAATGTATTTTTCTAACATGAAAAATGGGAAGCATAATGCATACCATGGATTATTGTAAGAGAGAATGTGCAAAGGAGCATAGAATAATACTTTTCTAGAAAGCATGTGCCGAATAAATACATATATTCATTTTCTTTCCCTGATAGCCCTAATATTATTTAAGTTAATGGAAAGTATATGTGTTTACAAAGTAAGCCCAAGACTTTGTCTCAGGCTATGAACTCACACCTTGTGAATTTGAGCCCCACATTGGGCTTTGATGCTGCGGGTGCAGGGCCTGCTTAAGATCCTCTGTCCCACTCCCTCTATGTCCCTGCTCTCTCTCTCTTAAAAATAAACAAATATTTAAAATATTTGCTGTAACACCAGCTCAGAATATGTTAATGTAGATAATTTTATTAATAAATATTTTGAAAGTACATTTCTAAAGAAAAATTAATAAAAATGAGATTTAAAATGTATGTAATAGCCAACAACTTTCCTCAACTTACTGTTATGGTACTCATTTTAGTTAAAAAGAAAGTTTTTGTTTCTTTCAGTATATTAAAATGCCTAATTGTGCACATGGACAGCATAAATGGTGTACTTATTGGAAATCATATAATTTAAGGCCCTGTTTTAAGTATAAAATATCATGTCATAAAACTGGTTTGGTACTGGATTTCCCACTATCATCCCTAAAAAATAATCTTTATTTACTAGTTTTGAATTAAAACAGATTGAAATGCTCTTCAAAGCATGTGCAAATTTAGTCTCACGCCTAATAAGGTACTCTACTCACTAAAGAAAGTACTGATGGACAGAAGTACATTTCAAGCCATGTGTCAAGCCTGTTTTTTTGTTTCATTTAACACTTGTTGCATTAATTAAAAATGTTAAAAGTGGTTTATAGTTTATTTAAGCTTATACTATGCTAAAATGTAAACTCCAGAATAGCATGAATTTTTAAATTGTCTTACTTGCTATTATGCCCAAAGCACATACAAGAATGCTAATACACAATAGATTTTCAATAAATATTTGGAAATTAATGTTAAGTAAGGGATTTGGGCTTTTTAAAAAATAGCTTATTGTCAAGTTGGTTTCCATATAACACCCAGTGCTCATCCCCACACGTGCCCTCCTCCATGCCCATCACCCTCCTTCCTCTCCCCCCCCACCCTCATCAGACCTCAGTTTGTTCTTGGCATTCAAGAGTCTCTCGTGGTTTGCCTCCCTTCCTCTTCTCCACTATTTTTCCACTTCTTCTCCCCCATGGTCCTCCGTTAAGTTCCTCCTAATCCTCCTATACATGCAAATATATGGTATCTGTCCTTCTCTGCCTGACTTATTTCGCTCAGCATAATACCCTCAAGGTCCATCCATGTTGCTATCCATGGCCAGATTTCATTCTTTCTCATTGCCATGTCGTATTCCATTGTATAGATAAACCACATCTTCTTGATCCATTTGTCAGTTGATGGACACTTAGGCTCTTTCCATGTTTTAGCTATTGTTGAGAGTGCTGCTATGAACATTGGGGTACCCCTATGGGCACATATGGGCATTGGGGTGCCCCTGTGCATCAGCACTCCTGTATCCCTTGGGTAGATTCCTAGCAGTGATATTGCTGGATCATAGGGAAGTTCTATTGTTAATTTTTTGAGGAACCTCCACACTGTTTTCCAGAGGGGCTGCACCAGTTTACATTCCCACCAACAGTGTAGGAGGGTGCCCGTTTCTCCACATCCTTGCCAACATCTAGAGTCCTCTGATTTGCTCAATTTAGCCACTCTGATTGGCATGAGGTTGTGTCTCAGTGTGGTTTGGGCTTTAAAACATTCCAGATATCGTATAGCCTGATCATATTCAGTAAAGTTATATTTGAGTCTAACGTTGTTCTAGCTACATTGAGTTTTTAGAAATCTCATCTTTTTTCCCCCTCAGTGATAGCCCAGAAACTTCAGAATTGACTTAGTCCAATTTTTGCTACAGTTTGTCTCTTCTACCACATTTATCAAAAACAGAGAGGATCTAGGCAATGAAGCATTCTTGTATATGTGAATGTCAAGTAATGGATACTGAGAATGGTAGATTTGAAATTTGGGGGGAACTTATTTTTTTTTAGAAAGAGTTTTTTTTTTTTTAATGTTTTATTTATTTCTAGGAGAGAGAGAGAGAGAGAGACAGAGTGAGCAGGGGAGGGTCAGAGAGAGAGGGAGTCACAGACTGAAACAGGCTCCAGGCTCTGAGCTGGCAGTCAGCACAGAGCCCGACGTGGGGCTCGAACCCACGAACCGCGAGATCATGACCTAAGCGAAAGTCGGACGCGTAACCGACTAAGCCACCCAGGCGCCCCGAGAACTTTTAAAAATATACTTTAGCAACCTTTTTGGTGCTATGAGTAATTAGTCAGCAATATGTGCAATTTGTTGCATTTTTGGTATAAATTTAGTTGCAAGTGACAGAAATTCAAATTGACTAAATTGAGGAAGACATTAAAGGGGTGTAATACAGGTACAAGTCCAAGGTGTGACATTTAAGATATTTTTTAAGTTTATTTATTTATTTATTTAGAGACATAGAGCTGGAGAGAGCAGAGCAAGAGGGAGAAAGGAGAGAATCCAAAGCAGGCTTTGCATGGTCAGCACAGAGCCTGATGTGGGGCTTGAACTCACGAACTGTGAGATCATGACCTGAACCTAAAAGAAGAGTGGGACACCCAACCAACTGAGCCACTCAGGTGCCCCCGAGGTGTGATGTTTAAATGAGCTATAGGAACTATTAAAACGTGGAACCACATATCTTGGGACTTGTTCTCCTTACCTCTTTCTGCCTATCAGCAATATTTATAATTCATTTTATTAGTAAAGACACTTAAATTAATAAACAAAAACTCAGTGTTTGGAATCACAAATCTAATAATCCTAGGGAGAGGCTCTGTTTATTGCAGGTTGTGTTACATGAATGGCTCGCATCATCAGTCCTGAAGAGGGTCTGGGGTCTGCAGAAGTGAGTAGGCCAGGACCACCTTTAGTGACAGGATGCCTACTGGATCTTTCACCAGTGTGAGCTACTGGATTGGTGGCAGTGCGAGGCCAGCAGAGCGGTTGTACTTACGGGAATGACATGTACAGAAGTGGGCCAGCTCACACATAAAGGAATATGCTAGAAAACACTATCAAAATCTACAGTTTTTAATATTTTTCTTCTCAGAGTACATTGAATGTTTGAGTCAAAAGTTACTTTAAATAATTGAGAGTTTAAAAAACAGTCATGGTTTTGTAAAGAAAGAAAATATTTCCCCCAATGTTTTTCTTTCTGTCAAGGTACTTTAATTTTTTACTTAAAAATTACCTTTATTTCCCCTTTGACTGTGGTTTTCTCACATCTTAACTAGAATTCACCCTTGCCCCACCAGGATATCTTAACTGAAAGTTTGTTATTCTTGGTGCTGGGGTCAGTAAAAGAATACTGATCGTTTTCCTAAGCAAAGGCACATGTTACTTTTTTGGCATGCATTCCGTATGTTTACATTAAAAAGGAAAGTCTCCTATTTGCTTACTATCACAAATAGCATCTGTTGAAAGTTTATTAACTATGTTTGTTAGCAATGCCCATGAGACTATTTACAAATAGCTAATAAATTCCACCTGCTGAGTTACTTTACTTCTTAGAAAAATGTTATTTTTTATATATATTTGGCATAAAATTATGTTAAGTGTTTGTAGATTCAGTTGGACTCTGGTCCTCAATCAAATACATTTGGTAACAGGTTATCAACATTCAGCATTCCAGAAATGACACATATGCAGTTTTTATAAATTTGCCAGACAGAAGTAGGAAAGGGAGGCTATGTTCTGTCTGCTTCTAAAACTCTCCTGTAACTTTCAGAAGAAAACTTGAAACAATGTATACAGAGTAGTACCATGAGCACACAGATGGCAAATATATCATGTTTAGAGCAGAAGGTGAGGATGAGAAAACTCTAGGGATACATTCCTATAAGACCTCTGACTGTAGAAGTGATACAAATAAATTTTAAGCCTGTACAGGACCAGATGTGGGCTTGGCAGATTAATAAGGGAGGCTCCTGGTTTTCAGACGCTCAGAGATGCCTCTTCCCTGAATTATACTCGTGACTCTCATAGATTCCTCACTATGGAAGAGGGAATCCCATATTATGCCCTGCAGCTGAGCCCTCACCCACTGCCTTAAAACTTTATCCAGCTCTCTGACTAGAAATTTCTCATCTGAACATCTATGCCTTTTGTACTTCCAGGCCCTTATGTGGGTCCTTTAGAAATGGTACCTCTTGACTTTATCATAATGAAGACTATTTAAATCCTACCCATGCTGAGAATGAAAAATTTCATCTTTCGTCCCCTCCAGACATTTCCTATACCCCAGCTATAAATTTATAACATGGTATGTTTTATTACTAAAATTAATCTTGAATACAGTCAAATTCGTTTCTCTCTTTTAAATAAATGTAGGGTTGCAGGAAAATAACAAGTTTAGGTATCAACAGAGAATATATTTTGTTAAAAGAATATGGATTTTCATGTCAGTGCAAATTTTATTAAAGAGAATTTCTTTACTTTCATTATAAAAGCCAGATGAGTTATAAGTTTAGATAGAAATAAATTCTGTGGAAAAGACAATGAATTACTGAAATGAACAATAATTATACAAAATCACATTAGAAGATACCATGAATGTAATCCTGCCTAATATAGGTCAAATACAGTTAAATATTTTAATCAACTGATTGGGAAGTACGGAGAAACATATGCTGATTACCTTAGCAGGTGAGAAACCGTGGAGGAAATGTTAAGTTCTTGGGTAGATAGGATTATGATACCATGCTCTCTTGAAATTAGAATTGTCCTTTCATGAATAAAATGAGACTTCACTAAAGGAAAGAGAAAGTCATGAAAGGACTGATGAGCCAAGTCTATGTTTAAGAATAATTATTGTTTCTTCTCTCCCATGTTCTCTCTCTGGCCATACCACATCTGAAATAAAATATTGAATTTAATTTCATAAATATTAATTAGAAAAATATCTAAAATGATTACACATTTAGGAAAATACAGAAAATATATAAAAGGTGTAATATCTTCTGAAAATAAAGCCTGTGTAACATAATTTCAGAACTGGGTTTATGTTACAAAGCAGAAACTGTTCTTCGTAAGTATCAGGATGTTAGGGTTGAAAGCTTTCAGAGATATATCCGGGTTACAGTGAAGAAGAGGAAGAGCCAATCTTGAACCTAAGCCCATTAAATGGATCTTATCTCAGCCTGGTAAATTTTTGCTCAAAATAAATTTTGAGGAGAGGAGCCTGGCTGCCTCAGTCAATAGAGCATGTGACTCTTGATCTCAGGGTTGTAAGATCAAGCCCCACATTGGTCCTAGAGCTTACTTTAAAGTAAAATAAACATTAAAAAATTTAAAAGATTGAGGAATGGTAAGAGTCATGGGAAATACTTTTGAGAATATGAAATTTTTGTGTCATAAAAGTGGACTATGTGCTTTCACAAGATTGGTAATGTTTGGTTAACTAAACCGAGAGAATCCATCTTTTAAATTGTCTTTTAAACATGGGGAAACGAGGTCACATACATTGTTTAGTGACAGACTTGAACCGCATTTATAAATAAAAACATACTCGAGTAGAAGAAACGCCTGGTGTATTTTTGTTTTAAATCTTACTTGATAACACAGGTGGTTTGATGGTGGGAATGTACCATAATATGTTCATTTGTGATAGTCTGATGTTTATATTTGTTTAATAGAACATTAACTGCACAAGTGAATTAACTCGATTGATTCACTTAAATCTTCTATTGTGTGTCTGCTAAGGAAACATAAGATACAACTCTTGAGGGAGGTAAAAAGAATGGAACAGAGTAGAAGGGACTACTGGATTATCAAAACTTCATCCAGCATGAACATTCAATAGGTTTTGCTACCTAAAATCTTATCACCTACTCAAAGCAAAAATTTATTTTTAGACATAATTCCTACCAGCATTTTTAATATATAACCATGCAAACATTTATAGTATGTAACATGCTGAGTGTCATAAAGATTTAACAGGNCCTAAATAAATGCATTCTTAAATGTGTAGGTAGATACAGTAATTGCAGCAATATAGAATAATACACCAAAAACAATATGATGTGAATGAGTACTGTTCTCTTAAAGTTCTTGGAGTCTTTCTTTATTATGTGCTATATGAATAAAGGAGTGTTAGTCATTGATTTTTGTTATGACAAAAACTGTTGGGCTTGTTTTCCTTAGGAATAAAGTAGAAGTTGTAACAAAGATCTGTTATCATGAGTTATTAACTATGGATCACTCTCCCATTTTTCAATAGAGCTGAAGTGGCTTTAGTTAATATTTATGCAAATGTAAGTAACCACAATACAATAAATTTAACCTTCACAGTATATTAAATGTCTCAAGAGTTTTTGGATTTTTATAACTCAGTAAATTACAAAATAGAATAAAAACCACCTGAAAACATGTACATCCAAAGGTATTTAAAAATTTCCAAATGTCATCACTATTTACACAATCCTGTTTTTAAGAGGAAGACCATACCTTAATTTTCTGATAGTATACTGCCTGTGAAAAATGTACCCAAGAACTGACAGGCACACTAAGAAAGTGTGCAAAAAATTATAAAACTAAGGGACTATTCTGTGTTATAATAAGAATAGCAAATGTGTGTTGCAAAGGCTAAAATTTTTATTTGCAGGCAATTAAAAAATTCAAGGTTAATAGTTTATCTGTTGGTTTTCTTTGGAAGTAAGACTGACTAGTTAGATAGCTCCACTGGGAAGTCACCTATGCTCATCACTGAAATTGTCAAAAAAATAATGTATATGTAATATGCTAAAACAATACAGCAAATTCAAGAAAACAAGATGAGAAATACCTCTAATGTGGGACAATAAAAAAAAAATTAGGCCTTTAACCTCTTCATCAAAGAAAACACTTCATATTTTTTTAGATGATTTCAACAAGATTTGTGTGGGAGAGGGCAGTAAGAATGGTATCAAAATCATACACTATACGACAGAGATATATTTTTAAATGTTACTTATTTTTGAGAGAGAGACAGAGAGAGAGAAGCAGAGCAGAAGCAGGGTGGGCGCAGAGAGAGAGGGAGGCACAGAATCTGAAGCAGGCTCCAGGCTCTGAGATGTCAGCACAGAACCCGATGTGGGGCTCAAACCCAGGAATCTTGAGATAATGACCTGAGCTGATGTCAGACACTTAACTGACTGAGCCACCCAGGCATCCCTAAAGATATCTTTCCATGGATGAATGGATAAACAAACTATGGTACATCCAGACAATGGAATATTATTCAACACCTAAAAGGAATGTTCTATCAAGCCATGAGAAGGTTTCAAGAAGCCTTAAATGCATATTGCTAAGTGAAGGAAGCCAATCTGAAAAGCTACATACTGTCTAAATTCAACTATTGGACACTCAACCATTGGACTAAGTATATCACTTGTTGCCAGGGTTTAGAATAAATAGAGCACAGAGAATTTGGGGGCCTGTGACACTCTTCTGTGTGATACTGTAGTGGTGAAGAGAAGTCATTTTACATTTATGAAACCCCATAGAATGTACAGCACCAAGAGTGAACCCTAGGGTAAATTATGGACTTTGGGGGATTATGATTTGTCAATGTAGGCATATTGGTTGCAACAAATATACCATTCTGGTGGGGGGTGTTGATATTTGGGGTTTGGGTGAGATGGGCGTAGGGGAAACCTTTGTACTTTTTCTCCATTTTGCTGTGAGTCAAACACTGCTCTAAGAAAAGTCTATTGAAATGAAAACAAGAGAGCCCGTAGGATTCAGTCAGTTAAGTATATGACTCTTGAAGTCGGCTCAGGATATGACATCAGGGTCTTGAAATCAAGCTCTGTGTGGGGCTCCATGCTAGGCATGGCACCTGCTTAGGATTCTCCCTCCCTCCCCTACTCATGCTTGCTCTCTCTGTCTCTCTCTGTCTCTCTCAAAAAATTAAAAGAGAAACATATGTGTGGATATGCACATATATACATCTATATTTCTCACTAGTATATTTCATCTTCACATGCTAAAGTGTTTTGTGGGGAAAAACAAAGTGGCATGTGATAGGACACTTTTTGATTTATGTTTTGGTGGTTTTGTTGGGTTTCTGACTTTATTCAAAAGTAGTATAGTTTTTGCTCTAAGATGCAAGAGTAGGCATTAATAGAGGACATGAAAACATGAGCTAAATGGAAGTGGCTTTTTGAGGGAGCAACCCAGATACTTCATCTTAATACTTTCAATTTTACTTTCCTAAGATCAAACACTACATATTAACAGTGTAATAAATATTGACATGTAATATGAATAGTTTGTCACATGCTTTTTAAGTCTTAGAATTGGGTAATATGTAGTGTAATGGTCCTCAGCTAGAAATCAAAGTATCATCAACCACAAAGAAACTGTGGAATATCATACATTAACAAGAGTAAATAACCTAAAACTATATGAAACAGTATGGATAATTCTTGCAAGCAGAGTGAAAGAAGCCACACCAGAAGAGTATATTGTATGGTTACATTTTTTTAACGTACAAAAAAAACTCCCACAACAATTAAATATCAGGATATGGTTTTCCTTGAGGATGGGGTCTGGACTAGAAAGGGGTATAAAGAAGTTTCTGGGTGTATTGATAGTGTTCCATTTCTCGACCTTGGAACATGTTAAGAAATGAGATCAGTCTGTGACAGTGGACCAAGCTGTAGTGTAAAAATACTTGCCCATTTCTCCATGTGTATTATTGAAGGATATTTACTGTATGCCCAGCAAAGAGTGAAACTTGCAGAAGGGCCAAAAGAAGCTTAGTACAGTGTCTACTCTGCATTCTTACAGCCCGCACAAAGAGAGGAGGCTAACGTATATGAAAATGTTGACATTTTCAACTGGAAAAATATACAATTAAAGGTCAAGTGTAGGAAGTTTATTGTCTAGATCAAAGGAAGATACCACTGAGATCCAACATAGATAAGAAATGTTGGAAGAGGTTGGACTTGAAATATGCATTAAAGTATAAGTTTCGACAATCCTGGTCTTAGCCTAAAGATGTGACAATTTGGAGATCTTCATTATAGTCCCTCTGGGATATTAAAAGCAATAGCGCCAACAATTAGCCTGTAAGACAATTCTCACTTGTAAGACAGACTAGTAATTAAGTTTTCAGTTGTTATTTCGTATCTTTCTCACTGTGTAGTTTAGTTTGTGTGGTACTAATGAAGTCAAAGTTTAATAATGATAGAATTATTGACTATTTTTATCTCAAACACATTTACTGTGTTACCTGATAGCTAAATTGATTCATCTTTTCAATGGCCAACAACAAGCAAAATGACTTCAGGTGGAATTATGAGCTGCTATCTATATATTCCTATGAAATTCATTTGGGCTGAGAAGGAATGGCATCATTTTTATGTATAAACAAAAGTATTTATAAGTAATTTTCCATATCTGTGGCTTTTTTCCATTTTCCATTCTAATCTCTTTAAGAGTAAAGATTTATTCTTATAGTTTTAAAATATTATCTGTACAATCAGGATAATAATAGCAAAAAAGGAATTTGCAAAGAGACATTGTCCATATTCATTTAATGTGTAAGCCCTAAATTAGAGTTTATGTCTCCTTTCATGCTTTAGGTGTACTTAAACTACAGATATGGGGAATTTTTTTAAGTGAATGTTTATTTATTTTTGAGAGAAAGGAACAGAGTGCTAGTGGGGGAGGGGCAGAGAGTGAGGGAGACACAAAATCTGAAGCAGGCTCCAGGCTCTGAGCTGTCAGCACAGAGCCCAATGTGAGGCTTGAACCCACAAACCATGAGATGTTGACCTGAGCTGAAGTCCAATGCTTAACCAACTGAACCACCTTGGTAGGAGATGTGGGGGATGTTAATTGTTTATTTCCAGTGACCCTTTCTGGGCCAATATATCCACCTGACTGTTTAGTCTTCCAGAGCTTTCACTGGTCTCATTGATCATCCCTTATCTTCAGCTCTACTTGGAACAATGTTCAAGCAACTCACTCAGTTCATTTCCTGATTTACACAGATACAAATGGAGATATTCAACATCATAACTAAAAAAGTTACTTATATCTACACACAACAAACATATTCTATAAGCTAAAGAAAATTATATTTGCATATAGTAAAATTGCTTAGCTAAATAAAGTAGTGAAACATCTAAGTATATAGTTAAGAGTGAGCAATAACAATTATAGTAAACTACTGTTGAAGTGTTAATCTTGTATCTTAGAGCTATATGCCAAAAAATGGAAATTAGAAAAATGGATAATAGCATCCATTGGAGGAACTCCAATATTCACGAAATTATATGAACCATGTCCTTGTGAAATTATCACCAAACTTTTTAGTAAATAAATGCAACTGGCAAAATTAATACTATTGGGAAATTATGCCAAATGACATCAGAGTTAGTTATTTTTCTGCAAACATGCTAATGTTAAATACGGAGGAAGGGGATTAATATAAATTCCATCCTGGAAAGGGAACGCATCGTTTGTTTTTTTTTTNACTGACCGAGCCACCCAGGTGCCCTGGGAAAGCATTCTTTAAAAAGATCTATGATTCAAGACAAACAATGATTTTTTTAAATGTAAGAACAGTGTTATTCAAGATAGATTATAAGCTTACCTTTATTTTAATAAATAAAAAAGCTGAAAGAGCTGTAAAGGCTTACCAAGTTTTGAATAGATGCCCTATCACGGAACCTTGGTAACCTGATCGAAGACCTCTCTGTCCATGAACAAGGTGTACTGCACATCTTCATGAGTCCCTGTGTTAGTTTTTTTTTTAGGGCTGCTGCAACAATGTATCACAAACTGAGTGATTTGAACAACAGAAATTTATTTTCTCCCAGTTCTGGAGTTAGAAGTCTAATATCAAAGTGTGTCATGGTTGATATCTTCTGAGAACTTTGAGAAAGAAGCTATTGTATTTCTCTCTCCTAGCTTCTGTTGGTTGTGGCAATCTTTGGTATTCCCCGTCTTCTGTTCATCACTGCAACCCTGCCTTCCTCTTCACACGGTGGTCCTTCTGTGTTTACATCCATCTCAGAATACCCCTCTTTTATAAGAATATGACCTTATTAAATAATTATATGTTCAGGGACTCTTTTTCCAAATGAGATGACATTCTGAGGTATGGGGAGTTCATTTTAATTATTTAAGTTGTGGAGGGGCGCCTGGGTGGCTTAGTCGGTTAAGCGTCCGACTTTCGCTTAGGTCACAATCTTGCAGTTCGTGGGTTTGAGCCCCTCGTTGTGTTCTGTGCTGACTGCCAGCTCAGAGCCTGGAGCCTGTTTCAGTCTGTGACTCCCTCTCTCTCTGACCCTCCCCTGCTCACGCTGTCTCTCTCTCTCTCTCCTAGAAATAAATAAAAAACATTAAAAAAAAATATTTAAGTTGTGGGGATACAACTTAACCAGTAAGTAGTACCCATTCACAGAAATTGTATCTGTGTGGTAGCTTATATCTAAGATCTTACAGCACAATGCTAATCAAAATGAGATTCATGAAAAAGTCGTGGCACTCTGAATTAATTTTTTCTTAGCTGGAAGAACTCATGCTTAGGCTCCTTCAAATGTGATAGTAACACTAACTGGCAGTAATAATATCATGGTGTACTCAGAGTCAGAATATCTGTATTTGAATATTAGTGGTAACATTTACAAAATAAGTGACTTTGAAAAAGATACTTTGTGTTAAATCATCTTTATTAGAATATATATATAATGTTTACATATATAATATACATTGTTAGAATATATAATATACTTTTGTATTTAATTTTTGTTTTCTCCTCAGTAAATACCTAGAAATAGTATTATCAGTCATTTGACTAGTATGTACTTAATTTTATAAAAAAGTCAATTTTTCTAATTTTGTTATTCAAGAGTATATGTAAGAATATATTATTGTGGTTTCAATTTGCATTTCACTAATGATCCATCATATATTTCATCTTAATATGAGCTTATTGCTCATTTGCACATTTGATAAAGTATCTTCTCAAATCATAAGTCTATTTCATGATTGGATGGTTTCGGGTGCTTTGGGATTTTATTTGTGGATTTGTAAAGCTTGTATCTAGATTTAGGATACAACTCCTTTATCACAATAGATTTTGCAAATATTTTCTTCTAGTCAAAAATTTACTAGCTTATTTATTCAACAATATCTTCCAAGTAGGATATGTTTTTAATTTTTATGAAGTTGAATTTTTCAGGTTTTGTTTTTATTATGATTTTTTTCTTTGTGTACAGTTTAAATATTTTACTAGGTCATATCATATTTTCTATTAGAGGTTTACAATTCTACAGATTTTCATGTTGCAATTAGGGCTATGGTCCATTTCAAGTTAATTTTTAAAAAAATTTTTTAATGTTATATTTATTTCTGAGAGAGAGAGAGAGAGAAAGAGAGAGAGAGACAGCGTGAGCAGAGGAGGGTCAGAGAAAGAGGGAGAAACAGAATCTGAAATAGGCTCCAGCTCCTCTGAGCTGTAGGGCTCGAATCCACGAACCTCGAGATCATAACCTGAGCAGAAGTCAGACGCTTAACTGACTGAGACACCCAGGCGCCCCCATTTCAAGTTAATTTTTGAACCTGGTAAATATTGAGTGTTTTGATTCGTGACCTTTAAATATCTGTCTGTTTATTTAATTCTATATATTTCCTTTAAGTAATATTTCGCATTTTTCCGTGTGCATGTTTTGGACATATTTTGTTAAATTTATCCCAATGTGTTTTATATTTTGATACAATTGTGATGCTGTTGTGAATGATGAAGTGGTGTCTTTCAATATCACATTGTATGCTGCTCTTATGTAGAATTGATGTTTGATATTGGCCTTCCAGTTTGCAATTTTGCTAAATTCACCTACCAGTTTTAGTCACATTGCATAATAATACTGTAATAATATAATAATAAGTCTCATTACATAATAATAATGAGTGCTGGACTTTTAGATTCCCTTGTATTATTTAAAGAGTTCATCATGCTGTTAGAAAAAAAAATTTTTTTTTTCCAGGAGTGCCTGGGTGACTCAGTCTGTTAAGTGTCTGACTCTTGATTTCAGCTCAGATCATGTTCTCATGATCATGAGATGAATCCATGTATGGGACTCCGTGCTAGGTGTGATAGCTGCTTAAGATTCTGTCTCTCCCTCTCCCTCTGCCCCTCCCTGGATCATGTTCTCTCTCCTCTCATTCCCCCTAAAAAAGCCAAAATAAAAGAAAAAGATACCCAGTGTAGATCCCTTTTAATTTTTTTTTCTTATATTATTGAGGTTGAGGAGATGACTAGGGCCTCCAGTATAATTTTGAATGGAAGTGGTGTGAATAGACCTTACATCTTTCTCAAATATAAGGGTAAATCATTCACATTTTTACCATTAAATGTTATGTTGGTTTAGATTTATTATAGATGTACTTTATCAGATTGAGGAAAGTATCTCCTTTCTTCTTTTCAATAAGTTTTTATCAAAAATAAGTGCTGGGGATGATTGGGTGGCTCAGTCATTTAAGCATCTGACTTGATTTCGGTTCAGGTCATGATCTCCTGGTTTGTGAGTTTGAGCCCTTTGTCAGGCTCTGCAGTGGCAGCAGTGAGTTTGCTTAGGATTCTCTCTCCCTCCCTCTTTGCCCCTTCCTGACTAGTACACGCATGAACTCTCCTTCTCAAAATAAATCAATACATAATAATAATGAGTACTGGACTTTCTCAGATGCATATATTGAGAGATTTCTTCTAGATATGGTGAATTGAATTGATATTATTATTTTTTACCTGTCCTCCTTTAAAAATTCTAGAATAAGACACTGTATAATATTAGTTTCAAGTGAACAATATAATGATTTAGTAATTCTATACATTACTGAGTACTCATCAAGATAAGTGGACTTTTAAATCCTTCCTCTATTTCACTGATCCCCTACCATCTCCCCTCTGTAACCATCAGTTCCCTATATTTGAGTCTATTTTTGTTTGTATCATTTTTCATTTATTTTATTTCTTAAATTCCACAAATGAATGAAATCATATGGTATTGGTTTTCTGACTTATTTCACTTAGAATTATACTCTTTAGCTCCATTCATGTTATTGTAAATGGTAAGATTTCATTATTTTTATGATTGAGTAAATATTACATCATATATGTATGTATAAATATATATATATAGNGGTTTATTTTTGTGTGTGGTGTAAGAAAGTGGTCACTTTTATTCTTTTACACATAGCTGTCTACTTATCCCAAATACCAGTTGTTGAAGAGATTGTCTTTTTTTCACTTATATATTCCTGCCTTCTATGTCAAAGGTTAGTTGAAATAAATTTGAGGACTTATTTCTGTGGCTCTCTTCTGTTCTGTTGGCATATGTGTCTATTTTTGTGCCGGTACCCTCCCGGTTTGATTACTACAGCTTTGTAGTATATCTTGAAAACTGGGATTGTGATAATTCAATTTTTGTTTTTCTTTTTCAAGATTTCTTNTTTGCTTCCCTTGCATCAGGAGACATACTTGAAAAATGTTGCTATGACCAATGTCAGAGAAATTATTGCCTGTGCTCTCTTTTAGGATTTTTTATGTATCTGGTCTTACATTTAGATCTCTAAATCTATTTTGTGTTTATTTTTGTGTGTGGTGTAAGAAAGTGGTCACTTTTATTCTCTTACACATAGCTGTCCACTTATCCCAAATACCAGTTGTTGAAGAGATTGTCTTTTTTTCACTTATATATTCCTGCCTTCTATGTCAAAGGTTAGTTGAAATAAATTTGAGGACTTATTTCTGTGGCTCTCTTCTGTTCTGTTGGCATATGTGTCTATTTTTGTGCCGGTACCCTCCCGGTTTGATTACTACAGCTTTGTAGTATATCTTGAAAACTGGGATTGTGATAATTCAATTTTTGTTTTTCTTTTTCAAGATTTCTTTTGCTATTTGGGGTTGTTTATGGTTCCCTATGAATTTTAAGATTATTTGTTCTAGTTCTGTGAAAATGGCTGTTGGTATTCTGATTGTGATTGCATAATGTCTGTAGCATACTTTGGGCAGTATGGAATCCCCCAAGCCTACAATTGCATCTATTTGGGAAAAGATATTGTGGAAGATTCTTTTGCTAGCAGGGGTGAGTGAGGGATAAAGAATCAACTTTTAATAATAACAAAATAGAAAACAAAATGATATATATGTATATATACAAATATGCCTATATTCCTATATATATATATTTATACATACATATATGATGTAATATTTACTCAATCATAAAAATAATGAAATCTTACCATTTGCAATAACATGAATGGAGCTAGAGAGTATGATTTTAGCATCATTTATTCTCCCACTCCAAAGCCATGGAATGCCTTTCCATCTGTGTCATCTTCAATTTCTCTCATCAATGTTTTATAGGTTTCAGAGTGCAAATCTATCACCTCCATGGTTAAGTTTATTCTAAGTACTTTCTTTTCGGGGGGAGCAGCAATTGTAAATGGAATTGCTTTCTTGTCTATCTGCTACTTCATTAGTCATATGTAGAAATGCAACAGAACTCTGTATGTTGATTTTGTGTCTTGTAACCTTAATGAATTCAGTCATCAATTCAGTAAACTTTGGGGTTGACATATATAATATCATGTCACTTGCAAATAGTGAGAGTTTTACTTTTTCCTTACCAATTTGGATGCCCTTTATTTTTCTTGTCTGAATCCTGTGGCTAGGGCTTCCAATAGTATGTTGAATACAAGTGATGAGAGTGAACATCCTTCCCTCATTCATGACATTGGGAGAAAAGTGTTCAGTTTTTCACTACTAAGTATGATGTTAGCTGTGGCTTTTTCATATATGGCCTTTATTATGTTGATGTCTATTCTTTCTAACCCTCTTTGTTGAAATTTTTATCATAAATGTATGTATTATTATGCAAATGCTATTTCTGTGTCTATTGATACAATCATATGGTTTATATCCTTTCTCCTGCTCATGTGATGGATTACGTTGACTGATTTGTGAATTTTGAACCACCATTGCACCTCAGGAATAAATCCCATTTGATTGTGGTGAATGACTTTTTAAAGTATATTGTTGGATTTGGTTTGCTAATATTATGTTGACGATTTTGCATCTATGTTCATCAAAGATATTGGCCTATAGTTGTGTGTGTGTGTTTGTGTGTGTGTGTGTGTGTGTGTGTGTTTTGTGGTGTCTATCTGGTTTTGGTATCAGAGTAATACTGGCCTCTTAGAATGAATTTGGAGGTTTTCCTTCCTCTTCTATTTTTTAGAATAATTTGAGAACAGATATTAACTCTTTTTTGAATGTTTGGTAAATTTCACTTGTGAAGCCATCTGGTCCTGGACTTTTGTTTTTTGGAAGATTTTGATTACTGATTGAATGTCATCACTGGAAATTGTTCAACTTTTCTGTTTCTTACGGATTCAGTTTTGGGAGTTTATATTTCTATGAATTTATCCCTTTCTTCTAGTTTGTCCATTTTGTTGGCATAAATTGTGTTTATGATCTCTTATAATATTTTGTATTTCTGTGGTGTGGATTATTCTTTCTCTTCTTTCATTTGTGATTTTGTTTACTTGAATCTTTTTTATGAGTCTGCCTAAAGGTTTATCAATTTTGTTGATCTTTTCCATGAAAAAGCTCCTTGTTTCATTGATCTGTTCTATATTTTCTAGTTTCTATGTCCTTTATGTTTGCCAACTCTTTACTGTTTGCTTCCTTCCACTGGCATTGGGTTTTGTTCATTTTTCTCCTCCTAGATCCTTTAGGTGTAAGGTTAGGTTGTCCATTTGAGAATTGTCTTCTTAATAGCTGATTTTTAAAAATGTTTTATTTATTTCAGAGACAGACAAAGACAGAGACAGCGTGAGCGGCGGGGGGCGGGGGTGGTCAGAGAGAGAGGGAGACACAGAATCTGAAGCAGGCTTCAGGCTCTGAGCTAGCTGTCAGCACAGAGCCTGATGCGGAGCTCGAATCCATAAACCGTGAGATCATGACCTGAGCTGAAGTCAGACACCCAACCGACTGAGCCACTCCGAGAATTTTCTTCTTGAAGTAGGATCATATTCCTGTAAGCTTCCCTCTTATAACAGATTTGCTGCCTTCCAAAGATTTTGGAATAGTGTGTTTTCATTTTCATTTGTCTCCATGAATTTTTCTATTTATTTTTTTAGTTTCCTGGTTGACTGATTCACTGTTTAGTAACATTTTAATTAATTTCCATGTATTTGTGCTCTTTCCAGATTTTTTCCTGTGGTTTATTTCTAATTTCATAGTATTGTGGTTTGAAAAGATACATGGTATATTTCAAGCTTTTTGGGATGGTGAGACTTGTTTTGTGGCCACTATGTGATCCGTACTGGAGAATGTTCAATGTGCACTCGAAAAGAATGTGTATACTGCTGTTTTGGAATGAAATATTCTGGATATATCTGTTAGATCCACCTGGGCCAATGTGGAAATCAAAACCAGTATTTCCTTATTAATTTTCTATTTGAATGATCTATCCATTGATATAATTTGGGTGTTAAAGTCCCCTACTATTATTGGATACCATCGATTACTTCCTTTTTGTTTTAAACCACTTTATGTACCTCATGCTCCAATGTTGGGTGCATAAATATTTGCCATTGCTATGTCCCTTGTTGGATTGTTCCCTTTATCATTATGCAGTGTCTTTTGTTTCTTGTTAAGTCTTTGTTTTAAATTCTGTGCTGTTTGAGGTAAATATTGCAACACCCCCATCTTTCCAGTCCCTTAACTTTTAATCTACACGTCTTTAAGGCCAAAAGGAGTCTGATATAGGCAGCATATATAGTTGGGTCTTGCTTTTTATTTATTTCATCAGTCTGTGTCTTGAACATTTAATCTGTTTGCATTCAAAGTAATTATTGATAGGTATGTATTTATTGCCATTTTGTTACCTATTTTATGGTTGCTTTGTAGTTCTTCTTTGTTCCTTTCTATCTTGCTTTCTTCTTTCACAGTTACTTGGCTTACTTTAGTGATATACTTGGATTCCTTTCTTTTTATACGATTAGCATTTTTATTTGTAATTACCACTAGTTTTATATATAATATCTTATGCATACAGCAGTCTATATTTATTGTTACTTAGTTTTAACCAAGTCTAAAAGCACTGTATTTTTTACTTTCTACCCCCCACCCCATGTTTTAGATATATTTTTCACCTTTTGTATGTGTGAATGTGTGCAAATCCCTTGACTGGTTTTTATAAATATACTTACATTGACTGCTTCAGTGCTTCCTACTTTTCTTACTCCCACTTATGGTCTGTCCACTAAGTGTGTCCCCTTTCACATTTCTTGTAAGGCTGCTTTTGTGGTAATGAATTTCTTTAACTTTTGTTTCTCTGCCAAACTCTGAGCCTTGTTGGACAGAATATTTTGGTTGCACATTTTTTTTCCCTTTCAGCACTTTGAATATGTTATGGCACACCTTTCTGTCCTGCAAAGTTTCTGCTGCAAAATCAGGTGATAGCCTTCTGGAGTTTCCCTTGTATGTAAATTTTCTGTCCTCTTGTTGCCTTTAAATAATTCTCTCTTTATCACTACTTGTTGCATTTAATTACTATGGGTCTTGGTGTGGACCTCCTTAGGTTGATTTTGTTGGGGGATGTCTGTGCCTTCTGATCCTGGATGTCTCTTTCCCTCCTGAGATTTGGGCAATTTTCAGCTTATTTCTTCAAATAAATTTTCTGCCTTCTTTTTTTTCTCTTTTTTTCCTCCTGAGATCTCTATAATGCAAATAATGTCTGAATTCCCAAGTCTATTTTCATGTTTTATTATTTGGTTTTCTCTCTTTTTCAGCTTGATTGTGTTCCATTTCTCTGTCCCCCAGCTTGCTCCTTTGTTCTTCTGGTTCCTCCAGTCTACTATTCCCTCAAGTGTATGAATTACAGTTATTGAGTTCTTCTTCTCTGTTTGGTTCTCTTTTGTTTTCTGTCCCTTTTTAGAGGATGTTACTGAGGTCCTCCACTCTTTTCTCCAGTCCAGTGAGTATCTTTATGACTGCTACTTAAATTCTCTATCAGCCATATTACTGATCTCATTTCTTCCAGGCTTTTTGCTGTGATTTTTGTCCTGTTCATTCATTTGGAGCATATTTCTCTGTCTCTTCATTTTGTCTCACTCTCTGTGTCTGTTTCTATGTGGTAGAAAAGTCAGCTATGTCTCCTGCTGTTGAACATAGTGGCCTTATGAAGAGAAGTCCCATATTGTTCTGCAGTGCAATGTCCCCTGTTCATCAGAATGTGGCACTTCAGAGGTGTCTCTTATATGTGTTGCTTGCCCACTTGTGTTGTGGCTGAACCACATTTGCCTTCAATCTAGTCATCTACGGTGGCTCTGTTTTTCTGCTGTAGGCAGTGCTTGGCACTTGAGTTCCTCGTCTCACAGGCACTCTGTGGGTCTTTTGGCTCTAGACCATGTTTCTGCCCTTCCTATACTCTCAGGTACAGCCTCTTTTCTACATTTAGTTGTGGAGAGTCTGTTCTGCCTGTCAGGCCATTTTCTGGGCTATTTACACTGATGTGGATGTTATCTGGTTATATCCATGGGACAAGGTAAGCTTAGGATCACACTTCCTTGCTATCTTCCCCAAAAGGCCCCTCTAGAAACATCTATGTTTATAGCATGGAAATATACCTAGAAGGGGAAAAAACATGAACTACTTATTCATATAACACAGTGATTGTCAAAAAGTTTTGCTCGCTATTTAAAATGACAAAACTGGCAAACCTTTTGCAAGACTTGGCAAGAAGAAAGAGGCTGAAATAAAATTAGAATAAAAAGAGGAGAAATTGCAATTAATACCACAAAAATACAAAGGATTATAAGAGACTACTATGAACAATTATATGACAACAAATGGGACAACTTAGAAGAAATGGATAAATTCTTAGTAACATATCTTTTCATTCCAAGACTGAGTCATGAAGATCTATAAAAAAAACAAAACTCTGAATAGAATGACTACTAGTAAGGAGATTAAATCAGTAACAAAAATCTCCTAACAAGAAAAGTCATCTAGGACCAGATGACTTCACTAGTGAATTCTACCAAATATTCAAAAAAGAATTAAGTCCAATCCTTTTCAAACTCTTCCAAAAAAAAAAAAAAAAAATAGAAAGAGGTGGGAACACTTCCAAACTCATTTTATGAGGCCAAGATTACCCTGATACCAAAACTAGACAATGATGTTTGAAGAAAAAAGAAATTATAGGCCAATATCTCCAATGAACATAGATGCAAAAATCCTCAACAAAATATTAGCAAAGTGAATTCAACAATACATTAAAAGGATCACATACCATGATCAAGTGGATTTATTCTGGGGAGTAAGGATGGTTGATGCCTGCAAATCAATAAATATGATATACCACATTAAAAAAATAAAGGATTGGGGCACCTGGTGGGCTCAATTTGTTAAATTGCCAACTCTTAGTTTCAGCTTAGGGCATGATCTTTCAGTTTTGTGAGTTTGAGCCCCACATTGGGCTCCATGCTGACAGTAGGAGCCTGATTGGGATTTTCTCTATGTCCCTCTCTCTCTGCCCCTCCCCCACTTGTGCTCTCTCTACCTCTCTCAAAAGAAAGAAATAAACTTAACCTAAAATAATGAAGGATTAAAAGTTATATGATCATCTCAATAGATGCAGAGAAAGCTTTTGGCAAAATTCCTTATCAATTTATAACAGTCTCAACAAAGTGGGTATAAAGGGAACATACTTCAACATAGTAAAATCCATATATAACAATCCCATAGCTAATATCATATTCACTGTTGAAAAGCTGAGTGCTTTTCCTCTAAGGTCTGAAACAAGACTACGATGCCCACTCTTGCCGTTTTTTTTTTTTTTCCAACATAATATTGGAACAATTATACATGAAAAAGAAATAAAAGATATCCAAATAGGAAAGGAAATAATATTGTCACCACTTGCAGATCACATGACATTACATATTAAAATCCTAAATATTCCATGAAGAAAACCTGTTAGAATAAACACAGTAAAGTTGCAAGATACAAAGTCAACATACAGAATCTGGTTTGTTTCTATATGCTACTAATCACAGACCTGCAGATAGAGAAATTAAGAAAATAACCTTATTTACAGTAGCATCAAAAGAAAAACCCTACCAATAAATTTAACCAAGAAAGTGGAAGACATGTACACTGAAAATGACGACATTGATGCAAGAAACTGAAGGGACACAAATAAATGGAAATATCAGGTGCTCATGGATTATAAGCATTGATATTGTTAAAGTGTCTGTACTACCCAAAGCAATCTATAGCTTCAGTGCAATCCCTTTCAAAATCTAAATGTCATTTTTCAAAATAAATAGCAGTCTAACATTTGTATGGAACCACAAAAGACTCTGACTATATATATTCAACATCTATTCCATATTCAGTTTGTAATTTCATAAAAACAGTTGTCTCTTTCAAATACCTGGACTGGACATGAATATCTATTCTCCCATTTCACCGAAAGCTGCCCACTGCATCTGACCAGTCCACACCCACACCTCCATGTACTGCCTGACCAAATACATGTCTCTCTTCTGTGAAACCCCTCTGGACCTTATTCCTGCATGTAAGAACTGACCATTCCCACAGGGGTACCATATATTCTCATAACCTATGTGACTATTCAGTGCACTTATTTTTCTATATGCCTCTTTTCTTCTATTATCTATTTTGAGAGTAGAGTCTAAGTCTTGTTTTTCCAATACTTGCCATAATTCCTCTCTCAGGGTAGACACTCACTGATTACTTATTAATAGAACAGGTAAGTTAATCTGTCAGTTAAGTGTCTGACACTTTCATATTTAATTCTTATAACTACACCTTAAGTAGATATTTTGTCCATTTTATAAAGATAACCTCAAAGCTGAAAAAAAATTACCATGAATATCCTGGTCTAAATCATTGTTCTTTCTACTACATGCTGCTACCTAAACCAGTGAATGACCCTGTGGTCCTTTTAAGCCATTTTTTTTTCTCAAAGGAAAAAAAATAAAGGGCAAGGGGCTCAGAAATGTGTAGGTGGCTTCTCTGTCATCTGATTCAGCTTTGTTTTAGGCGAGGCTACAGGCCATTTATTCTCCATGGGACATGGTGTCTACAGAGAAGTTGAGAGGGTGGTTTCCTATCCTCCGATTTTCTGGGGAACATACCTTAAGAGATTTCACTGTGTGATTTTAAACTTTTTTTTAAAGTTTATTTATTTATTTTGAGAGAGAGAGAGAGAGAGACCACACTTGGGAGGGGTTGAGGGAGAGGGAGAGAAAGAGAATCCCAAGCTGACTCTGCTCAGCAGAGAGCCCCATGTAGGACTTAAACTCATGAACTGTGGGATCATGACCTGAGCCAAAATCAAGAATCTGACACTTAACCAGCTGAGCCACACAGGCATCCCTCACTGTGAACATGTGTTTTAAATTAGATCCCCAGAATCCGTAAAGCTCATTTTTTTAGTCCATGTCTAGTAAGGCCTAAACAATCCATTTAATATCTTTTTGCTAATTTTATTCTTTTATTACAGAAAGAGAAAGAGCCCTCTTTTCTACCTTATTTAAATATTTATTTTCATTAAAGGCAATAGGAATGCCAGACTGCCAAAGCCTTGGTTATTCCTTTCCATTCTGGCTTTTTATTTCCCTTTACTCAAGATAGAGATAAATCATGCCATGAAACTACCTCAGACAGCTTTACTACATAATCATTCACTGTTTTGTTTCTCCTTACACTGTCTGAAACTGTGTCTTTGAATACTATTTGACAAGTTCTGTTTATACAATTCTCTAGATATTTTTGTTAGGACTATTTTGGAAAATTAAAATATTATCCCACTGCACTGTGTCCCCTTTAAATCGTGTATCTGTACTTCATGCACCCCTACCAATCCACACATACACACAAATAATTTTTCAGCTTAGACCTTTGCCTTCAGTATTACAGTCCCCCATAGATTACTGTCTAATTTCACAGATTGTTAAGCCACACATTCAATCCTGCACACCTTTAGTAAATAGAAATCAGTGGTATCTAATAATTAGAGACTGAAGGGACTCAACCCTAACATTGATTACTTTTCTTATTATTTCCCTCAGCATGTGAAAGTAAATTTGATTTTCTGATAGAAAGCATAACCATCTTCCCTTTAGGAAGAATAAACCCTGTCCATTCCTGCATGTTGTTTGGAGTATGCCCAAATGAGACAGGAGCTTTACTCATAGTCAAGACCTTTTACTTAAACTTTCATTGTTTTTCCATGTCATAGGAGCTGACATTGACCTAGTTAACTTTTGTTGTTTCCCTACTACTGCTGCAAAGTAAAATCATCGCCTGGACAGCCAAAAGTCTTTAAAACTATACATACTTAAGATCTTTGCACAGTGGTGGTATTGTAAGCCACTGAATCATTCCAAACAAATAATTGTAAATGAATCATGTTTAGCAATGGGAACAGGAGACTGACGATGAAGATAAGCAGCATTCACTCACCTGATGTGAAAAACTATAAGTTACCCGATGGGACCAGAGAAGGCGATTTCTGTTGTCAGCTTCACTTGTTACCTTTTTGAGACAAGAAAAAAAATACAATTCATTCCAAATTACAGAGCCATTTTTCCCAGAATTTTTTTTTAGCTTTTTTCACTTTAGTGTTTTTGTCAATGTCAAAAATAAAGAAAGAAAGTGAGTAAAGGATTAGATTGCAAACAAAAGAAAACCATATTCAGTATCTCGGGAGATGAGCAGCAAAAATGGGTGCATTGGTACACATAGTGAAGCAGAAATGAGAAAGGCAAAGATTGTCAATTTCAGAAGCACTTGAGGTGAGGAGATGCTAGGAAGATCAAATCCATAGATGACGAAAGAGGGAGCTGGACACCTGTCTCCAGATACGGACTATAAGGGAAGGGACACACAGACACACAGGTGGTCTCAGAGGGATCTGAGAGAGGAGAGTTAGGGGATCCTTGAGGGAAGAGGAGTTGAGAGTATAGAAAAAGTGAGGAGAGAGCTAACAAATGTGATGGAGAAACAATACCTCTAGTTTACAAGAGAAATTGTTGTGTTTCTTCTCTTTGGAAACAGCAGCTGCCCCTTTCTCTTTTCAATTTGGTTTACATAGTGCTTTGTAGAGCAAATTTAATTTGTAACATTGCTAACATTAAGTTATGGGGATGAGTTCTAAAATCCCCTAATGGGCTCTTGTCTTGGTAAGATTTAACATTTGCTTATCTAACTTAACAATGATTATGGTCCATTTAAAGTAAGTACAAGTTGGTGCATGGACTTTAGCCAATAAACAAATTCATTACCACCAACCGTACTCTCCTTCAAAAGCTTCATATATCCAATTTCTAGCTCCGTGCTAACAATGGAAAATTCTGACTTGAATATTGGTATAAAATATGGACATGTGTACTACTTAAAAATGGCTTCTCTTTGGTGCCGAATTATTTGGGGTAGCACGTTCAGGAATAGAAGGTTTGTATTCTCATATTGCACATTGAAGGATTTGGGCTTTTTGAAAATTATTATTCACACTTAGAGTTTATCATCTCCTTAGGAAGAAGCATAGGAGTGAATGAATAAGTGTCTTGTTTTTTTCCAGAAAACCTTGATAATATCAGTGACAACACTAACTCTCAATAATATAAATAAACTCATGATATAAAATATAATTTTTACTTTCTGATCTGTAAGATCTCTTAATGTGTTATCCATATAGAATACATTTATTCCAGATAATGCCAGAATTATATCTTCAGGGGCACCTCCGTGGCTCAGTTGGTTAAGCATCCAACTTCAGTTCAGGTCATGACCTTGCATTCAGTGAGTTCAAAACCCACATCAGTCTCTGTGCTGACAGCTCAGAGCTTGGAGCCTGCTTCAGATTCTGTGTCTCCCTCTCTCTGCCCCTCCCCTGCTCAAGCTCTGTCTCTGACTTTCAAAAATGAATAAACATTAAAATAATTTTTAAAAAGAATTATATATTCAGTAGTAAATCCGTATGTAAAATAGTTTTCATCAAGAACTTTTATAAACTTGAATAGGTGAAGGATAATTTCAGTATCGCTCTGTTGTACATCCGTGATGCTTCTCCATCACCTCAATCCCCTGTGTCCTTCTGTTGACTGCCTCATTTTCCAAAGTAGTGCTTATCACACTACTTTGCACACCCAGGTTACCTGGATAACCATATATATGTATATGTATAGCCAATACACCCGTATCTATCTATCTCTTCTACATTTCTCCTGGTTCAAAGAAATATAAGTTGTGTTCAACACTTATAAATTCTTAAAAAATTCTATTTTTAAAGGATGGTAAAGAGTTTTAGTACTAATATTTGTTTAATAGATAATATTTACATTTTAACAATGGTCTCCAGAGTTTGAACACAGTGTCATAAATATAATAACCCTGTGTCAGGGACCAATAAACTATATATTGTAATCATTGGAATGGTCTCAGATTCACCCTATTCATACTCTTCCAGAATCTTGATAATGTAAATAGAAATTGCTTAAGTCCTAAACACATGAATATTTATTCTTTAGTGATGTATCTGAGTCAGTTGTGTGAGTAAAAACTACTTAAGAAAGGCCTCTATTTATTCAGAGAGTTTTATAATTGCCTATAGTAAATGCAGATAATTTGGTTAGATGAATGGTATATCACAGATTATAAAAAGTCACACAGATTAAAATAAGAACAAATAAAATAAAAATGAGCAAGTTTCTCAAATTGTGTGTACACACACACACACACACACACACGAAAAAAGGAAAATACTATTTGAATTTGGGGGATGGAGGTAGAGATGGAGCATTTGATTAAATCCTGAAAACCCTTACCAAAGAGTTTTCCCCCCGTACTCATTCAAGGTGACTTAAGTATTTGTGATAAACTACTTGTAAATTTCAGAAATACTCTTAGATGGATGCTGATAAAAAGATTTAGTGACAGGGAAAGGAGGAATGCGCGGCTATTTTAAAATCAGTATTTTTATCCTGAAAATTTGGTTGACCTCTTTTTGTACTATGAATGCTTACATAATTTTATATAACCATCATATTTATAGCTAAGTGTGGTGATGAAACGTAGTGTCTGATTTGTTATAATAAAAAGAGAAAGCAGCAAGTCGTACTGTTTATGTAGGACAAGTGCAATGGCAGTGACATTGCCTGCTGTGGCAGTGACATTGGCAAAAAGCATTGTGATGGAAAACACACACACTCACAAACGATTCAGAGTCTCTACAGCTTTTTATAATGAGATGCTGTTGCATAAACAAGGAAATAAGGGGGCAGTAGAGGTTCTCTTGTAGTCCATTATAAATATTGATGATAGTTTGTGATGAGTGGTAGGGCATATGGAAAAAGATAAAATGGGAAATGAAATCAGCTTTAATTTCAACAAGCCAGACCTCTGGAATTAAATATCAAAAGATAAGATTCCAATTTGGTGAATTATTTTTTTTTAATAAAGGAAGAAAGGCCTTTTAAGATTTAAGACAAGAAAGCTTGATTTTTTCGCACCCAATTTCCCACCTTATTGGTGAACGTTAGATATTTGAGTCCCATCATTTTATAAACATGGGCATTTTGGATCTATGCAAAATTATCTTTGTATAAAATTTTACTGACACTCAGACAATATTTTTTTTGTTTGTTTGTTTTTTACAAATAGTTTATTGTCAAATTAGTTTCCACATAACACTCAGTGCTCATCCCCACANTTGTTTTAAAACTTAAAAGTATTCCTCATTTTTGCCAGTTATGATCTGAACCAAAAAGAACATTCTTATATATATTGTTTCATTGCTACGATTGTTAAGTATGTATAGTTGAAGGAATCTGGCTTAATAGGAGTAATTCATTAATTATCACAAAGCATGTGAGTGCAGCATTGAGCCCAATACCCCTTCAACATCACCCTACCACTGAGGACAAATTTATGGTAAGAATCTAGAACAGACTTCATCAAATTCAAAAAGGTAATTGGACAGCTGAAAGAAGAAAGAGGTGTACGAAAATAGCATTTGACTTTAGAAACACTGGCAAAAAAATAATGGTATAGTTGTAATCAGTTAAGGGCTGCCACGTCAGTACTTTAAACAAAATATATTAAGCCCATTAAGAGTGTATCTTGGGTGGTTTCAACACTATCATCACTGAGTTGCTGTTCTTGATACCAACAGCTCAGTTACAGTCAGCAAGCATAACATGTGCAAAGATTGACACATGGTAACAGTAGCAGTCAATCAAATGTGAAGCTGTCAAATAAAGAAGGAATTGTTTCTAACATCAGAAGATTAAAAAGACAGGGCTCTCAGTGGAAGGAGATTATTGACCATGGCAACACCCACACAAATATTTTATTGCATTTGTTTTCCAATTACATAAGATTTTAATGAGCCGTGGAAAAACAATAGGTGTAGATTACACTATAGTTGGCTTAGCTTCAGGAGCCATCTCTGGCCTTAAATGACATTTTATTCCACAACAAAATCTTTCAAAGCCTATGAACACATGTATACATATACTAATTGTGAAATTACCAATTAAAGTACCATACTTGTCATTGTCCTAATGCCTGTGAAATGTATTGATCTAAAAATAATACAAAGAAAAGAACTTCTTTTAAAGCAATCAGAGGCTTCTGAGAAAAAAAATGAACTGTTAAAAAGCAGTTGATACTATCTGGGACGTTAGAAGTATTTTTATGACAATATTGTTTTCTCAAACTAACAAGTAAATAATGCTAAGAAAACACTGTCATTTTTTTTTTTATCTAACAAAGAACTTGCAAAATATTTTTAGTATAGATAAAGCTCACAAAACAAATTATCCTACTCTACTTTTGGAAACAGACCAGTGGCATTTCTTGCTAAAAGCATATTTTATTGGGGCACCTGGGTGGCACAGTCAGGTAAGCATCCAGCTTTTGATTTCAGCACAGGTAATAATCTCACGGTTCGTGGAATCGAGTCCCACATCAGGCTCTGCATTGATGGCGTGGAACCTACATGGGATTCTCTCCCTCCCTCTGTCTTTGCCCTGCCATCACTCTTACTCTCTCTCTCTCTCAAAATAAATAAATTTTAAAAAATAAATAAAAGCACATTTTATTCACATGAATCTTACTATCTTCCAGTCCAGTTCTAAAATAATTGCTGTCATACTTATATTTCTATTATATGAAAGAATATTTTTTTAATTTATGTTTTAGGAAAAGAGAATGCTGAAGTTTTAAGTTACTTCATTAGTCTACGTTAGGATAATGAAAGGACTATTAATGGAATATAATATTTATACACATATTTAGAAATATGGTATAATGGCTTCCATAACTTAGAGGAGATATAATTAGAAAATTAGATCAAGTTCTTTGTGCTATAGTTTAGTACCAGTCTTTTCAGACTCACCAAGGTTTTAAATGAGTTCTTGACATTTAGATAATTAAGAACATTTAAAACAATATTCTTTAAGATCTTTCTAAGTCATTTGAATAATAATATTCAGTTTAAGAAATTAAAGGAGCCTTGATCCGTATAGGAAAAAAGCACCATGAATACATTAAGGGAAATAAATTCCTTTATACACACAGACACCATGCACTGAGACAGAAAAGACACTAATTTTAATTATGCCCATTTATTGACATCATTTCATTTAATATTCATGAGCATTTCCCACACCATATGAAAATGATATTTTAATAGTTTCTTAACCAGACATACTATTCTTCACATAATCACTTAAAAATCTTAATTATTTCTCCTCATATTTATCACAAATAAGGCAGATATGTTGCTGAGAGTTTAATCAGAAAGCAGAGATCTGGAGAAGTAAAAATAAACATATTGAACTTCAAGAAACTTAAAAAATAAGAAACTAAAATCCAAACAAGATGAATAAAGATGGGAAGTCATGCAATTAAAAAAAAAAAAAATAAGAATATAAATTAACCTAAAGCTGAGTCTTTGAAAGAAATGTATAGAATAAAATTACAATCAAGCTTGGCATGCAAAAAGGGAGAAAATGTAATTTACCAATATCAGATATAAAAAAGGAATTATCTGTCCAGATTTTATAGATTTTAAAAGACATTAAAGAAATGATACACACTTTATGCCAATGAATTAGGCAATTTTCATGAAACAAAAATTTCTTGAAAGATACAAATTGTCAAAACTACAAGATGAAATTGAAAAATAGCTTCACGTGTACTATGGAAAAATGTGTAGAGAAACTTTGTCACAGGGGAAAAATCAAGGCCTAGATAGATTTATTATAGAAAATCGAATGAATACTTAGAAGGAAATAATACTTCTACACAGTCTCTTCTAGTAATTATAGGAAAGGGGAAACATCCCAACTTATGTTATGAAGCCCATATTGCATTGATGCAACAATCACACCAAAACTTTCTAGAAAAAAATAAAACCTTTTATTCTTCATGCACATGGACACTTTTAAAATCCCTTAACACAGTATTGGGAAATTGATCTAGCAACACGTAAGAAGAATGATGCATCACAATGAAGTGGAATTTGTTACAGAATGCAAGGTTGATTCAATGTTTTAAAAACAGTCCGTTCTGGAAGATGACAGAGTAGGAGAATCCTATCATCTCATCCCAGGGGTACCCTAAAACACACCCATATTAGTATAAATAACCCAGAAAACAGCCTGAAGAATGGCAGAACAGACTCCTTACAGCTAAATGTAGAGAAGAGGAAACATCTAAGAGGAAGGGCAGAGATGCAGTTGGGAGCCAAGCTGAGCTGCGGCACTATTACCAAAACCTAAGTTCAGCTGCCTGTCACTCAAAAGGCCAATACTAGAGAGGCAGGTTCTGAGCAGAAAGAAATAGGAGCTTCATTAAGAAGGCTGACCACCTTGGGAGAAGACAAACTCTTGTCCAAAAGCCAACTCCAAGGCTCTGCCTGGCCCAGAGAATTTTAAAGAGGTTTAATTAGTTAAGGGAGTACAGTGGTCTGTGACATTCCTTGATTACATGCAGACTGTGATGCAAGCTACACAATTATCTTGGTACTCAGAGGTTGTGCAAGAAGGTCTGGTTCCTTGGTACCTGGGGGTCCTTGTCCAAGAAGGTCTGGTTCCTTGGTACCCAGGGCTTGTGCAAAAGTACTCTGTTGTTTCTGCAAAACAGGGTAAGGTCTACAGATGCACAAAGGGAGGTCAGTAGAGTCATTGTGTGACCTTAAAAAAAGAAAAACATTTTGCTAAGAGATTGGTGGGCTGCTTCAAACTTCAAGGCAGCTTCAGACAGGCTTGTTGGCCTTTGTGGCCTGGGAAAGTTCTGGTCCTTCATTCCCCAAGGCCAGGAGTCTGCAAATCTCAAAGAAAGTAAATTAATTCTGTTACAGATGAAAGGCCTTAAATCAGCAAACAAGGCGTAAGTTACCTTGAAGCAAATTAACTCTTAAGAACAGCCAGGGTGCTGTTACAGGATGTCATGGGCTAGAGGGGCATTGCAAACACAGAGAAGGGAGAGTAACAGATCACATACCCCAGGCGCAGGGGACCTACAGGGGGAAGACAAATCCTTATAACATTTGGCTTTGAAAACCACAGGTGCATAACAATCAGTGGGGCAAAACACCTGGAACTTCAGAAATAAGTGGGCTCAGCCCTGGGTGAGCCTGAGAGGGCTATAGGAAACAGAATCTCTGCTCTTAAAGAGACAGCACAACAAACAGCCAGGCTGAGATAGAGCATAAAAATAGCAGTTTGAAAAATGACGAGGGAAGCAGAGGAGGATGAGATTTATTTACTACTCTCAAAGCCTGTGATGGAGGCCCAAGGATCATCGGGATACTTCTCCATGAACAAAAGAGCTGTTAGGCACCATTTCCTCTCCCACACCACAACCTAGATCCAAGGTCACCTTTGGGAAGCAGTACAGCCTCAAACTGCTTCATCTAACTTGATAAGAGAACTATTCCTGTGATCTTCTTTGAATCTCCCCTGACCGGTGTGTCCACAACAGGAGTTTTCCAAATTGGATCAAAGTCTTCTCCCTCAGTAGAACACCGTGGACCTTGCTGGCACTGTGCCCCACCCCCATGTTCTCCTATGGATTGGTATTCTCTAACATGCCCTTGGTATGTGTCCATCCAAAGAAGTACCACAAGCATGATGGTGTGCAAGCAGTCCTCATAGGAGCCAGGACAGCCAGCAAGTGGATCCTGACCCAAGTAGAGGGGAAGATAACCACATACCCCAGTCCAACTGTTGCCACACCGCATGCTAGTGGCAGACATTGGGTCTGACTGTAGGACCCTCCCACCAACAAAACCTTCTCAGGGGACAAGAAGGAAAAGTGCCCTGTAGTTTGGGACCACTGTATCTCTGGCCAATCCCTGGTCTCACTCAACTGAGGCCCAAAGCAGTCTTAGACTAGCCCAATAACAACACAGGCCAAACACTGCCTAAAGCAGGCAAATAGAGCCATTGAAAATGACTATATTGAAGGAAAATGTGGCTCAACCACAACATGAAGGACCAAGCAACCCACATAGGAGACATCCTTGAAGTGCCAGATTCTGGTGAAAAGGGGATGTTGCACTGCAGAGCAATACAGGACTTCTTTTCTTTTTTCTTTTCTTTTCTTTTCTTTTCTTTTCTTTTCTTTTCTTTTCTTTTCTTTTCTTTTCTTTTCTTTTCTTGTTTATTTTTGAAACAGAGAGAGAGCGTGAGTGGAGGGTGGGCAGAGAGAGAGGGAGACAGAATCTGAAACAGGCTCCAGGCTCTGAGCTGACAGCACAGAGCCTGATGTGAGGCTTGAACCCACAAACTGTGAGATCATGACCTGAGCCGAAGTCGGATGCTTAACCAACTGAGCCACTCAGGCACCCCTGAGACTTCTTTTCATAAGGCCACTATGTTCAAGAGCAGAAGACATAGCCGACTTTTCTGTCACATAGAAACAGATACAGAGAGTGAGATAAAATGAAGAGACACTAAAATAAGTTCCAAATGAATGAACAGGACAAAAATCAGACCTAGAAGAAATGAGATCAGTAATATGGCTGATAGAGAATTTAAGTAACAGTCATAAAGATACTCACTGGACTGGAGAAAAGAATAAAGGACGTCAGTGGCACCCTCAAAAAAGAAACAGAAAACAAAAGAGAGCCAAACAGAGAACTCAGTAAATGAAATTAAAAATACACTAGAAGGAATAATAGACTAGAGGAAGCAGAAGAACAAAGGAGCAACCTGGGGACAGAGAAATGGAACACAAGATGCAAAAGACAGAGAAAACCAAATAATAAAACATGAAAATAGATTTGGGGACTCAGACACAACATTAAGTGTAATGATATTTGCATTATAGAGATCCCAGAAGGAAAAGAGAGAGAAAAGAGGGCAGAGCATTTATTTGAAGAAATAAGCTGAAAACTGCCCAAATCTCAGGAGGAAAAGAGACATCCAGGACCAGAAGGCACAGACAGCCCCCAACAAAATCAACCCAAGGAGGTCCACATCAAGACCCATAGTAATTAAATGCAAAACGTAGTGAAAAAGAGAGAATGTATTAAAAGCAACAAGAGGACAGAAAAGAGTTACATACAAGGGAAACCCCAGAAGGCTATCACCTGATTTTTCAGCAGAAACTTTGCAGGACAGAAAGGTGTGTTGTAACACTTTCAAAGTGGTGAAAGGAAAAGAAAAAAGTGCAACCAAGGATATTCTGTCCAACAAGGCTTAGAGTTTGCCAGACAAACAAAAGTTAAAGAAATTCATTACCATGAAAGCAGCCTTACAAGAAATGTGAAAGGGGACATGCTTCGTGGACAGACCATTAGTGGGAGTACGAAAAGTAGGAAACACTGAAGCAGTATATTTAAGTATATCTATACAGATCAGTCAAGGAATTCACACATAAAGATATGTAAAGAATGACACCATATACCTAAAGTGGGGTTGGGGCACTTTTAAAATAGGTTCAAATGTAGGCAACTATTAATTTAATATAGACTGTTAATGAATAAGATGTTGTATATAAGCTTATAGTACCACAAATAAAAAAACTGGTATTGATATGCAAAAATAATGGGAAAATAATCCAAGCATATCACTAAAGAAGGCCAGGAAACTGAGAGAATAGTGTGCAAAAGAAAGGGACAGAGCTAAAAAATAAATAACAGAATGCGGTAATTTCATAAATCAATAATTTCTTTGGATGGAAATGGAATAATCTCTCTTAAAAAAAAATCTGATGAAAAGGATAAAAAAATCAAGACTCAATTATATTCTGCCTACCAGAGACTCATTTCATACCTAAGACATGCAGATTGAACGGGAAGTGATGGAAATAATTTATAATGCAAATAGAAATGAAAAGAGAGCCATGGAAACAGTACTTATTTTAGGGAAAATAGAATTTAAAACAAAGACTGTAACAAGAGACAAATGAGACACTACAAAATTATAAAAGGAATAATCCACTAAGAGGATATAACAATTGCAAATATTTATGCACCCAGCATGGAAGCACCCAAATACATAGGGCAGCTAATAATAAACACAAATGAAGTAGTCAATAATAATACAAAAAAAGTAGCGGACTTTAACACCCAACTTACATCAATGGATAGATTATCCAAACAGGTAATCAACAAGGAAAACAGTGGTTTTGAATGCCACATTGGATCAGATGGATTTCATAGATATATTCAGAACTTTCCATCCTAAAATAGCAGAATACACATTCTTTTCAAGTGCACTTGGAATGTTCTCCAGAATAGATCACATTTTAGGCCACAAAACAAGTTTAATAGATTAAAAAAGATTGAAGTCATACCATACATCTTTTCTGACTACAGCGCTATGAAACTAGAAACCAACCATAAGAAAAAATCTGGAAAGAGCATAAATACATGCAAGTTCAGCAACATGCTACTAAGCAATGAAAGGGTCAACTGAGAAATCAAAGAAGAAATAAAAATATCCATGGAGACAAATGAAAATGAAAATACATTGGTCCAAAATCTTTGGGATCCAGCAAAACTGTTCTAAGTGGGAAGTTTACAGCAATGCAGATCTACCTCAAGAAGAAAGAAAAATCTCTGGGCTGCTGGGGGCTTAGTCAGTTAAGCATCCTACTCTTGATTTTAGCTCAGGTCATGATCTCCTGATTTGTGAGCTTGAGCCCTAAATTGGGCTTTGTGCTGGCAGCACAGAAGCTGCTTGGGATTCTTCATCTTTCTCTCTCTCTCTCTCTCTCTGCCTCTTCTGTGCTCATGCACCCACATGTGTGCTGTCTCTCAAAATAAATAAACTTTAAAAAGTATTTAAAAAGAAGAAAGGAAAATCCCATACTACCTAACCATACACCTGAAGTAGCTAGAAAAAGAACGAACAAAAACCCCAAACCAGTAGAAATAAGGAAGTTTAAAGCAGAAAAACAACGACAACGACGACGACGACAACAACAACAGAACAGATCAATGAAACCAGGAGCTGGTTCTTTTAAAACAATTAAAAACCTAATTTTAAAATCCATTCTTCTGTTAATGAACAACTAGGTTCATTGAGGGCTAGTTGTATAACTAGGTTCAGTTAAGAGCTAGTATGTATAAAGCTTTTATAAGCATGATTTTGTAAATCTTTGTTTTGGCTATTTGCTTGATATCATTTTGGCAAATTCTAGAAGCTTATCTTATAAGAAACTGCCAAATTGTTTCTGGAATGCTAGTAACATTTTACATCCCCATATTGATGGATAAGAGATCCATAACAAAGCCAAAATATAATGTCAGTTTCTAAAATTTTAATTATTGTACTGGTTGTGGCATATTATTTCATTTTTAATACACATTTCCCTGATAATGATGAGCATCATTTGATGTGTTTTTCAGTGACACACATCACTCACACACACACACACACACACACACACAAACCCCAACACCTTCTCTTGTGAAGTGACTCTTTTAGACTTTAATCATTCAACTATTGGGTTGTCTTTTCATTTATTTGTGGGGGTTCTCTGTATAAGTTTGATAGCAGTCTATGATAAATACGGCTTGTGAATATGTTTTCCTTACCTGTGGTTTGTCACTTCATTTTCTTAATTATAACTGTTAATTATCAGAAGTTATTTTGATAAAATCTAAATTATCAATTTTTTATTAGTAACCTAACCCAAGGCCACAAAAGTATTCTATTCCAGAAGCTTTTGAGTTTTTGCTTGTTTGTTTAAATCTATTCTCTGTCTCAAATTACAGGTTGTTGATGCTGTAAAAAGCAGGCCAAACTCTTTTTTTCTATCTCGTCATACACTTACTCTGTTGTGTTTTTTTCACACCATTTGTTTAAAAGTTTTTATTTTCCTCATTGCACTTCTGTCAAAAATCAATTGACAGTGTAGATTAGCCCATATTCTCTTTAACATCTCTGCTTTTATACCAGTGTTAGATTGTCTGGATTAAAATAGCTCTATAGTGAGCCCCATTATGAAGTAGAGTAAATCCTCCAATTTTCTACAAGATTTTTGCTTATAGGTCTTTTAGATCCATGTAATTTTAAATTCAGTTTGTTGATTTCATTAAACAGGTCCATTAGGACTTTGAAATTAATCTATGGATTCGATCTATAGATAAATTTTTTGTATATCGGGACGCCTGGGTGGCTCAGTCGGTCAAATGTCGGACTTTAGCTCAGGTCATGATCTCATGGTTCCTGGGTTCAAGCCCTGCATCAGGCTCTGTGCTGACAGCTAGCTCAGAGCCTGGAGCCTGCTTCAGATTCTGTATCTCCCTCTCTCTCTGACCCTCCCCTGCTCATGCTGTCTCTCTCTCTCTCTCAGAAATAAATAAAACATAAAAAAATTAAAAATAAAAAACATTTGTATATTGACATTTTAATAATAGTGAGTTTCCAGGCAATATACTGGTATATGTTACCATTTAATTACTTCCTATCATAAATGTAGTTTTCAAAGTGGAAGTCTTGATATTTTATTTATTAAACTGATGATGTTTGTGTATAGAAATGAAACTGATTTTATATACTTACCTTACATTCTATAACTTTTATTAATTAATTTATTAGTTCTAGTAATTTTTTGAAGATCCAGTATGATTTTCTATGTATAATATCATAGAAATTCATAATGGTGAATTATACTGATTGATTTTTAAAAGTTAAAACAACTTTGAATTCTTGAGATAAATCCTATCTGGTCATGTTTTATATTTTTATATATGGATGAATTCAGTTTGATGGTACTATATTAAAAGTTTTTGTATTTATGATCAAGAGTAATATTCCTCTTTTCCCATTCCTATAATGCCTCTGTCTAGTTTTGTTTTAGAATAATGCTGGCCCCATAAAATAAATGACAAAGGCTGTCCTGTTTTCTACTTTGTGAAAGTGTTTGTATAGTACATACAGTATCGTACTTTTTCCCAAATGTTTGCTAGAATTCAGCAGAAGACCCATAAAGAGGATTTTTTTTTTTTTTTTTTGTGGCAAATAAAATGATGCTCAAATTTAGTCTCTGTTAATAGGCAGAGAATCATATAGATTTAAAACAATTTGTGTATACGTTCTGATAGGTTGCATTTTTTAGAAAATTGGTCCAATAATGTCACAATTATTGATACAAAACTGTTTAAAATACTTTATAATGATTAACACATGTAGGACATTTAATAAGAAATATTTTACTTACAGTATTGGTAATATGTGTTCTCTCTTTTTTTTCTACCACATTAGTGTATAGTCATTTCTCTATTTTGTTAATCTTTTTAGCAAAATTATGCTTAGCTTCATTAACATACACTATTGCTTGTTCAGTTATTGATTTCTGCTCTTACATTCATTATTTGCACTTTTACGCTTATGTGAGTTTAATATGTTGTTTTTTCCTTACCTTCTTAATGTGAAAACTTGATAGCTGATAGTAAACCTTTTTTTTCCCTAATACTTTACATTTATATATTTTCTTTTAAACACTTCTTTAGCTGTATTTCTTCCATTTTTGTATGTTGTATTTTCACTGACATTCAGTTTGAAATATACTGTAGTTACCCTTCTGATTTCTTCCTAGACATATAGGTCATTTAAATTATAGTTGTTATAATTTTAAAAGACAGATTTTGGGGGGCACCTGGCTGTCTCAGTAGGTTAAGCATCCAACTCTTGATTTTGGCTCAGGTCATGATCTCATGGTTGGTGAGTTGAGCCCTGCATCAGTCTCTGTGCTGACATATGGAGCCTGTTTGAGATTCTCCGTCTTTCTCTCTCTCTCTGTCTCTCTCAAATAAATAAATAAATAAATAAATATTTAAAAATAAAAATTTTATAGTACATGAGTGATCTTAAAAGGCCTTTTAAAACTGTTTTTGGGGTACCTGGGTGGCTCTGTCGGTTGAGCAGCCGACTTCACCTCAGGTCATGATCTCATAGTTTGAGTTCGAGCCCCACATTGGGCTCTGTGCTGATGGCTCAGAGCCTATAGCCTGCTTTAGATTCTGTGTCTCCCTCTCTCTATGCCTCTCCCCCACTCACACTCTGTGTCGTTCTCTCTCAAAAATAAGTAAACATCAAAAAATTTAAAAAAAAATTATTTATTTTGAGAGAGAGGGAGAGAGAGAGAGAGAGAGAGAGAGCAAGCAACTGCACAGGCACAAGTGGGGGAAGGGCAGAAAGAGAGAGAGAGAGAGTGGGAGAGAGAGAGAGAGATAGAGAATCCGAAGCAGGCTCCATACTGAGCTTGATACAGGGCTCCATCTCATAAACCATGAGATCATGACCTGACTGAGCTGAAATCGAGTTGGGCACTTAGCCAATTAAAGAACCTAGGTGCTCCATATTAATAGACCTATTATAAAAATTTTTTAAATGTCCACTAATTGTTAAATGTCCACTATTTAGGGCTTTTCTATTTATTTGTATCATTTAATTTTAATTATATGACAAAAACATTTTATTTTTAGTATACTATCAAAACTATTTTGTAACAATTCAGCGCCATAAGCTGTGATAAAGGTGTGAAGCCAGGAGTTACCGTAGGACTTTAGAAGATCTGTGGATGCCTCTGATTGAGTTTTGTCATGAACAGTCACAGGTCAGGCTGAGGTAGTTTCTATCCCACCAGGAGTCCATAGATCTTTTTGGGCCTTCAGTTATTCACCGTGGCTCGTGTTCATGCTTCAAAAAGATAGGTCCAGTAAACATTAAATTGTTAGCTCTGTTTTGAAGCTTCAAACTATTAAACTTTGGCTTTTGGTTTTGTTGGTTTCTTTTAGATATAGAGAAGACGTGGATAAGAGTGTGTAGAGCAAAGAATAAAAGAAATTTTGGAGTTTAGCAAAAGTAAATTTCAATAGTGTACTTCATATCACCTTTCATTTTCTGTGTGTTTCTGGGTGTGTGCGCATGAAACAATGGGATAGGATTTGGCTAACGAAAAGATGCCAACTGGCAGAGGAAAAGAATTTTCTTTAAATTTTATTTAATGGCAGAGGATATAGAAACCTTTCTGTTTAGAGACAGCTACAAGAAGCAGGAGATATTACAGTGTACTCTCAGTCAGTAGTGGAAACCTACCAAATTTCCCAAGTCCTCAAGGAGGTACACAGCTGCAGATAATGCCCTCATAGATAAGTTTCTACCAGGTGCAAGAAATACCATTTGCCAGTACCAGGAATTTTTCATACTCTCCTGGCCCCCTTTTTTATATTATTATGCTGGCCTTTTTTGAAATCCTGGCTATGTGCCTGCCTGCCTGCTCAACCAAGTGAAATAACAGATTCACAACAGCCCCAACATTTTCCTGAGAGTTCATCATTCAAGAGAGAATTCAAGGTTAACTTCCCACGAGTTCTGAGGTTTCTGGTTCCTTGGCAGAACTAGGTCTCAAGCCTTGCTGTGTCTATTCCTCAACAACACATGACCTATGGAAATCAGTCAAACAAAAGACAGAGCTAGTCAGGGCACTTTGCCAGCATCCATTTTAGTGATCAATTCAGAATGCTATGCTATCAGTTTGCTCGGATAATCAGTCAAGTTCCATCGAGCTTAATGGAAGTCAAAGATACTTCTCCATTATGACAAGCCTTATGCATATCTGTGCAGGCTTAGACAGGGCATGGGCTCATGTTCAGCCACAACTTGTTCAATGACTAAAAGGTGTGACTTTTTAGTATCACAGGATACCTAACCTATAAACTCTGGAAAAATCCTTTTTCCTGATTAACTTTCTTAAGGGATTCATTTCTTATTTCCTTTTTTATTTCTACTTTTCCACAAATCTCATCATTCTCAATCTACATAGACATAAGGTTAGCATTACAAATATAGATATTTGGTTATTCTGGACCAGAACTTTTCCTCTGTGTCACGCCAAGATACTATGCTTGGATCTAATCCATCACTATGACCTAATTTGTTCTAAGCTCTAAAGACAAAAAAAAAAAAAAAAAAAAAAAAAANGGTTGGTGAGTTGAGCCCTGCATCAGTCTCTGTGCTGACATATGGAGCCTGTTTGAGATTCTCCGTCTTTCTCTCTCTCTCTGTCTCTCTCAAATAAATAAATAAATAAATAAATATTTAAAAATAAAAATTTTATAGTACATGAGTGATCTTAAAAGGCCTTTTAAAACTGTTTTTGGGGTACCTGGGTGGCTCTGTCGGTTGAGCANCTTCCACTAAGGAACTATTTAACCACTGAACTTGTAATACACTAAATAGAACTAGAGTGGCTCAGAAGAATTAAAGCTGCTTCCTAACTTACTTCAAGCCTCATTAAGAGAAGAGTTTCCATAAATGTGTTCCCAGTTACTCCTAGTTTAAGCTTCTCTTATGTTATTTGTTTGAATTAACAGAGCTTCCTAAATACCTTTTAGAGCACTGATAAAATATTTAAGAATGCTATCATTCTATATAAATATGTTAAGTTGCGGTGGTGGTGTACTTGTGAAAATGTAAAATATACAGGATGAAAAGAGAAAAAGATTGTAGAACTGTAAAAGAGGAAGTGTGGCTGAGAAGCTTCATTATGGATTTTTAAATATATGTATATTTGGGTCTCTGTTACATACCAGTATTCATTGTATGCATTTGAAAATACATCACTGAATAAAAAAGATGAAAGTCTTGTCCTCCATGTAATAAATATTTTAGTCAGGGTACATAACAAAAACCAATAAGTAAAAAATATATATGCTAGAATATTCTAGGGAGAAAATATAGAAGAAGAAGGAGAAAATGTCGAGGAGGTAGGAGCATGTGCATGGAAGGGTGTGATTATTCATGGGAGGGTCAGGGAAATGTCACTAAGAAATCATTTGAGCCAAGAGTTGACAAAGATCAGAGGGTGAACCATATAGATATGAAATATACGTGAAATGCCTCACTTTATTAGTAAGCAAAATGCTGATCAAATACATAGTATGAATAATTCAGTGACTAAATTCCTAACAGTTATATCCTATAAAGTGTTGAAGAAAAGGTACATGGACCCTCTATTGTTCAAAGGGAAATACAAGTTTGATCAGTATTTTGAAAACACTACATAAAAGGATTAGAAAGAATGACTCTACAACACATTCCTCATTATTTAGAAAAGCATTGTTGGGGCGCCTGGGTGGTTCAGTCGGTTAAGCGTTCGACTTTGGCTTAGGTCATGATCTCACGGTTCATGAGGTCGAGCCCGACATTGGACTCTGTACTGACAGCTCAGAGCCTGGAGCCTGTCTTCAGATTCTGTGTCTCCCTCTCTCTCTGACCCTCCCCTGCTCATGCTCTCACTCGCTCTCGCTCGCTCTCTCTCTCTCTTTCTCTTTCAGAAATAAATAAAACATTTTAAAAAAAGAAAGAAAAGCATTGTTATTCTGTAAGAATCATTGTTAACTATTGAGAACAGAAGTGAGTTTATTTAGTAAAATTGCAGAACTTGCCAGCAAAGGAGGGAATATATCTTCCAGAAAATGGAGGAAAGGGGCTGGGAAATAAAGATAAAAGTACAAGGATGTAGAAATAGAATGATGTAGGAAGACAGAGAAAATTAGTTGGAATAAGTAAACTGGCTTGACAGGAGAAGAGAGTTATTCAGTGGAAGTTAGAAGGATACATTTAAGCAGGATGAGGGAGCCCTGATTTCTGGGACAAAGTGCAAAGTGGCTGGAGTTATTGGAATAAGGGACACTTAATACTCTAAGTAGGACTTTCTGCCCAAGAGAATCTCTCCTTTTATTAAATATGTCTGAAAGTTCTACCTTTAGTTATTATTTGGGTTTAGACATGGCTCCATAAATTCTCTGTAAATATGCCTATGTTTGGTAATGTGGATATGGTTTGGCACCCTCTGAAATGAAACTGCCACTTCTCTTGTCACTGTTACTGGTAGTAGCAGCTGTAATAGGTAATGATGTTCAATGTCTCACTCTTCTCTCTGGCAGATTGCCATCCACATGCTTGAATATTTCTAATATTAAGTCCCTCTCTCTCTTTCTCTTATTTCCTTATAGCACACTCCCAATTTCTTTATCAAATCTTGCATCTTGGAAGGAGATCTCTGCGTTTCTGTACTTCCTGTGTCCTATAATCTGGCTTATGTACCCTCCACTCTACAAAGATCATCCTGATAATCTCATAAATGACTTCTAATTGCCAAATTCAATAAACTTTTGTTAATCCTTATATTTCTTCACCTCGATGATTCTATTTTAAGATTTTATTTTATTTTATTTAAATCTAGGTTAGTTAACATACAGTGTAGTCTTGGCTTCAGAACTGTAACCAGGAACTTATCTCTTACATATGATACTCAGTGCTCATTCCAAAAAGCGCCCTACTGGGGCACCTGGGTGACTCAGTCAGTTAACTGTCAGACTTCAGCTCAGGTCATAATCTCACAGTTCGTGGGTTCGAACCCCGCATCAGGCTCTGTGCTGACAGCTCAGAGCCTGGAGCCTGCTTCAGATTCTATGTCTCTCTCTCTCTCTTCTACCCCTCCAACATTATGCTCGCTCTCTCTCACTCTCTCTCAAAAATAAATAAACATAAAAAAAAAAGTGCCCTCTTGAATGCCCATCGCCCATTTAACTCATCTTTACACCTACCTCCACTCCAGAAACTCTCAGTTCTCTGTATTTAACAGTCTCTTATGATTTGCCTCCCTCTCTGTTTTTATCTTATTTTTCCTTCCTTTCCCCTATGTTCATCTGTGGTGTTTCTCAAATTCCACATGTGAGTGAAATCATATGGTATTTTTCTTTCTGTGACTGACTTATTATGCTAAGCATAACACCCTCTAGTTCCATCCATGTTGTTGCACATGGCAAGATTTCATTGTTATTCACTGCTGAGTAGTATTCCACTGTATGTATATACCACATCTTCTTTATCCATTTATTAGTCAGTGGACATTTGGGCTGTTTCCATACTTCAGCTATTGTTGATAGCACTACTATAAACATTGGGGTATATGTGCCCCTTTGAATCAGCATTTTTGTATCTTTTGGGTAAATACCTAGTAGTGCAGTTGCTGGGTTGTAGGGTAGTTCTATTTTTAATTTTTTGAGGAAGCTCCATACTGTTTTCCAGAATGGCTACAGTAGTTTGCATTCCCACCAGCAGGCAAAAGTGTCCCCTTACTCTGCATCCTTAGAACCGACACCTGTTTTTTCCTGGGTCATTAATTTTAGCTATACTGACAGGTGTTGAGGTGCTATCTCATTGTGATTTTGATTTGTATTTCCCTGACGATGAGTGGTGTTGAGCATTTTTTTCATGTGTCTGTTAGCCATCTAGATGTCTTCTTTTGAAAATCGTTTGCTCATGTCTTTTGCCCATTTCTTCACTGGATTAGTTGTTTTTCGGGTGTTGAATTTAGTAAGTTCTTTATAGATTTTGGATACTAACCCTTTATTTGATATGTCATTTGCAAATATCTTCTCCCATTCCATCCATTGCCTTTTAGTTTTGTTGATTGTTTCCCTACTGTACAGAAGCATTTTGTCTTCATGAGTTCTCAATAGTTCATTTTTGCTTTTATTTCCCTTGCTTACAGATACATGTCAAGTAAGAAGTTGCTGCGTCCAAGGTCAAAGAGGTGGCTGCCTATTTTCTCCTGTAGGATTGTGGTTTCATGTCTCACACTTAGGTCTTTCATTCATTTTGAATTTATTTTTGTACATGGTGTAAGAAAGTGGTCCAAGTTCATTCTTCTGTATGTCTCTGTCCAGTTCTCCTAGCACCATTTGCTGAGGACATTGTCTTTTTTTCTCCATTGGATATTCTTTTCTGATTTGTTGAAGATTAATTGGCCATATATTTGTGTGTCCATTTCTGGGTTCTCTATTCTATTCCATTGATTTATGCGTTTGTTTTTGTGCCAGTACCGTACTGTCTTGATGATTACGGCTTTGAAATACAGCGTGAAGTCTAGAATTGTGATGCCTTCAGCTTTGGTTTTCTTTTTCGGTTTTTAAGTAATCTCTACACCCAATGTGGGACTCAAACTCACAACCCTGAGATCAAGAGTGTCACACTCCACTGACTGAACCAGCCCGGTGCCCCTTGATAATTTTTTTTTATTCTGTTTCCCTGACATTATTCAGGAAACTCTCTTGTACCCCACTCTCATGGTCCTCTTCCTAAGTGAGAGATCACTGTCTCACTTCATAGTGCTGCTCCCTATACCAATCAATTAGTCTGAGTCATTTCATCTATGACCAGAACTTTACTTATTATAAATGTGCTGTGAATGCCCAAGATTTACCTCTAATTCAGTGCCTACCAATTGTTTCTGCCTTATTGACAACTCCACAATCTCAAAGGCAGAAAGGTAGTATAAATAAAAATTTGAACCGTTATTCTCTAGAACATACTGGCTCCACTTCTTGTTTTATGTTTATTGGATCATTTGTCAATCTGGTCACTCAATACAAAGACATGGAAGCCGTATTTTGACTTCTCATCACCCATAAGCAACTGACCACACAAATTCTGTTAAGTCTATTTTCTTAGTAGATTTCACATTTGTCCCCTTCTTTTAATTCATATTACCACTTGTCTGGCTCATGTTTTTATCAAGTCTGGCTTAATCATTCAGTGGTTTACAAATTTACCTTCTATTCTTCAATTTTATTTCTCTTCAATCCATTCTCTTTATTGAAGTTACAGCAGTCTTTCTGAAATATGAACACAATCATGCCACTTCTTTGCTAAAATCTCTCAATGATTTCCCAATATATAGTGGAGATCCCTCCCAAGAAGGCTCTCTCTGTTTGATTCTCCTCTCTGCTCATCTTCTCACTGTATAGATGCTCTAGCAATACTGAAATTTCTTATTTTATGCATAATGTGTCCTAACTTGTACTGTTTCACACACCTACATTTTTGTCCATTGTGTATCCTCATTTTCTGTAATGCTCCTCTACCCCTATTTGTCTGGCATGGTCTATGAAGACTACTTTCATGTTCAAAAATAAAGTAGATTAGCCTTAGTTGCATATGGATGTTATACTCTAAGTATCACTCATCACATTTTTTCACTATTTTTATTTATATTTTTCTCTCTGACGGAAAGCAATCCTTGAACCTATTTTTAATTTGTGTATCACAAATACGTACAACTGTCTGCAACATGGTGATGAAGGTGTAATGCTCAAGAATATTTGTTGCATAAGTAGAATTTGGCCATAGGGAACTAACAAAATATTCATATAAAACTGTGAATAAATTTATTTTTGTAAAGGACATTATACAGTGATACAGAAGAAAATAAGATAGAGTTGAATTAGAGGTGGTTGTATGACTCTGTTGGTTAAACATCCTATTCTTGGCTTTAGCTCAGATCATGATCTCAGTGTTTGTGAGTTCAAGACCGCATCAATCTCTGCACTGACAGTGTTGGAGCTTGCTTGGGATTCTCTTTCTCCCCCTTTCTCTACCCCTCCTATGCTCACTCTCCTCTCTCTCATTTTCTCTCTCTCTCTCTCAAAAAAATTTAAAGAGAGAGATGAATCAAATAGTTGTCATCTTGTTAAGTTGGAGCTTGTGATAAGATATCAGGGAAGGCTTATCATGGAAAAAATTATACATACCCAAAAAACCAGAAGAATTTAATAGATAGGAGGAGAGGTATGTAAAACAAGTGTGATAATCAAATTCTATGTAAAATAGATAAGAAAGAAAAAAACTATTTACTTTACAAAGCATAGGGATCAGAAATGATAAGAATAAGAAACTATAATTACTTTTTAGTACTCATAACCTTAATGAAAATAGCTATTTTAGATTAGAAAAAGGATATCATAAACTGTCTTATAAAGAAGAGAAAATTAAAGAAGAAAACCTTTCATTTAAAAGTTTATTTTTTCACCATCATTAATGCCATTCCTGTATTTGAAACACAGTAATGAAGAAATGTAGGAGATAAAAGAGAAAAAAAGTTAAACATGGTCTAATGTTAAAACCTTTAGTGATTCCAAATGAAAACATGTGAACCATGAAAAAAAAAACTATAGGAGGCATAGGGTGTGCGAGTGGTCTCATTAACCATGAGTGAGATCAGATGGACTTTATTGTAATTTTTACATTTCCACTGGTTGAAGTTAGAGAGTCTTGTGACTCAAGCACAAATTCCAAATACAGAAATTTAGGACAAGACTTTCAGATTATTAAGTCCTTGAACTAAATTTTCTATGTATACTTTGAGTTTTGTGTTAAATTAACAGAGACAGGTCTCTTAATGCCAAGAGGAGTTTGTTAGGAGGAAGCACACATGTTCCAATGGCCTCCGGGCTCTCGGAAGGGTGATTTCAGAGAAAGAAAGGAGAAACAGCATTCATGAAAAAATGCACTGATTGAATGCAGATGTGCTGCCATTTCCACGTCTGCCTCTTGCCCCAGTCCACTGGCTCTCTGGGATCAGATTCCAGCATTCTCTTTGGGCGCTTTCCCCAGAATCCTTCTAACCACTCCATACCTTTTCTATTTCTTCGTTTCCTTTCAAGTGATGGAGTTTCAAAAGCATCCCTTTCATCTTTGCTTAAACTTTCCCCTACTGTAGCTAATGTTTCCTTTTCCTCCTTTTAATGTCTGGCCTCTATTTGTCTATTTTGTTGATTCCATGTAAAACCTAAACAGGAATAATACTAGTACATAAATACACATTCATATACGTGTATTGCTTCTAAATACATACAGCTATACAGAGTTTCTAAACATCCATAAACAAATTACATCCAGACTAAACTATGCATTCCACCTCAAAAACATACATAGCAAGCAACACAATACAAAGATTTCATGCTTATCCCCCAGAACTTCTTTTTTTGCAGCCTCTATATGAAGTTTTCAATATGAATGGTGGTTTTCAAATTTTCAACTGTCTGCTTTAATCTATCTTTCTAGAGCTCTGCTCCTTACCTCCTGTGTCAAAACTATGGTCTAAATTTAGATTGTTATATATTCTTATCCTCTCTCTCTCTCTCTCTCTCTCTCTGTCTGTCTTTGACTCAGAAAAACCAAGAGATGCTGATTTTTAATTTGAATTACACTAATGTTGGTCTTGATTGGACCAGATGGTCTGGCTCTAAGTTGCTATTACTTCATTTGTCTTAGTTCTCATTACTTTTGTTCCTGCTTAAAAATTAATGTAATGTGCCCAATCTTCAACAGGAATTCATTTCTCAACAAGATACACCATGGTTCCTATATTGTACTCATTGATCATAGATATAAGGTTAAGGAAAATTTTTGTGCTTTGATTCAGTACAGATGGCAAAAATAAATAAATTTTATTTAACAAGCATTTATATAGCATTCATTATGTGCCAGTCTCTGTCCGAATGCTTTATATATACAGTGATTCATTTACTCTTCATGTTAGCTCCTTATAGAACACTTCTATTTAAAAGACAGGGAAACTTAGAAAAAGCCAGTGAAATAACTTGCATGAGATACTACAAACAGTAAGTGGCAGAATTCTACCTCCAGAGCAATTTGTCTAATAAACTAAGTTGTGATGTCAATCTTTAAAGTTGGCTGGCAAGCATTAGATATACATCTTGTAAGAAAGTATTTTCCTTCATTGTAACTTTTTATTTTGAAAGTATATCAGATTTATGGAAGAGTTACAAAAGTTGTACTTAGTACTGTATACCTTAAACCCTGATTCCTCAGTTGTTAACATTTACCATGTTTTGCTTTAAAATCTTGTCTGCCTAAGTGCATTTTATATTTTTCTAAACTATAGGAGAATAAGTTGCTGGTATGATGCCTGTGTGTGTTCCCTATTAGCAAAAACATGTTTATACATAATTATTATATTTGTATAACTGCACAACATTGTACTTTTATATTTGATGCAATTTTATTACCTAATTTATATGGGTAAATGCCAATTGTCTAAATAATATGCTTTCCAAAAGAAAACCAAAAATATCCCACAATTCAATTTAATATCACATATTGCATTTAGCTTTAATCTATTTAGCTTCTTACAATGTATCACTGTTCATTAGTCATTCATTATCTCTCATGGCCTTGATAAATTTGAAGATTATGGGCCAGTTATTTTGTGGAGTTTCTCCCAATTGTATTTGACTGCTATTTCCTTTAGATTATATAGAAGTTCTATAAGTGATCTGGCTTTGTTTCATTACAAGCAATAACTGATTACTTCGTTAAAGTGAGGTCAGCTGGATGTATTTCTCCATAGTAAAGTTAATATATCTCCCTTTGTAATGAGCAAATATTTTGTCAGTAGATACTTTGAGAATGAGCAAATGTCCTGTATCCTATTAAATTTTCACTCAGTAGTTAGCACCCATTGATTATCCCTACGTGAATCAAAAGTTACTGAATCAAAAGTTACTATGATATTTGTCAGATGGTGATTTGAAGATTGTATCATTCTTTATGAATTTACTATTTGGCATTCTCTATACATAAGTACATTTGCTCCTGCTCGGTACACATACATACTTAATTAGGAATTTACCTTGCTAGGGACCCATAGATTCCATTTTTCTTAATGAGTTACAATCTATTATTTCTTTACGTATTTTCATCTTCAGATTGCCCATGCTATGGACAGTGGAAATTCCTTCATGCAGCCCCCATGTCTTTTGGTAATGCCCCATCATTCTTTGAATATTACTTTCTGACACAGTGATATTTATTTTACAAATGTATTTATTTGAAAATCCATTTGGTTGATTTGTTTATATTACATTTTAAATGGGTTTTTTGCCCCAGATTTATATTTTATTATTTTTGAGGATGTCAAATGTTAACATAGTTCCAAAAGTAAAACTGTCTAAAAAGCTAAACTCAGAGAATCACCATTGCTCCCCTCTTTCCTTCTACCCTGTCCCCACCTCCAGTCTCAGCGTATAGCTTATCCTTTGTATGAATTTCCTTGCAAAAATAAACTGATACTCTAAATGTTTACTCTCTCTTTTCCCTCATACAAACCGTGTATATTATCAATATTCTTTACATATGGTTTGTTTTCATTGAGAAATGCATCCTAGAAATCATTTCATATGTAGTTAGATCTTTGTTATTCTTTCTTAGATCTATATAGTATTCCACTGTGTATGTATCATAATTAATTGAACTGAAGTCTCATGTATGTGCATTTCTGTTGTTTGCACAATTTCAGTTACAAAATAATGCAATGGATAATCATGCGAGGTATTTTTCCGCTATTCAAGATGAATCTTTAGAGTAAATTCCTACCAGTGAAATCGCTGAGTGAAAGATAAACATAAATGTAATTTTGCTTGATGCTGCCAATTTCTACTCCTGGAGAGAGTTGCATTCACTTGCATTTCCATTAGCAAAATATGAGAGGGCCTGCTTTCCTACCTCCTTTCCAACGGGATGCTGTGTCAAGCTTTTCAATTTTTGCCAATATGATGGTATCTGTAGTAATTTTTTGTTTAATGATTGTTTATGAAGAGAGAGAGAGAGAGAGAGAGAGAGAGAGAGAGAGAGAGGAAGACGAGGAGGGGCAGAGAGAGAGGGAGACATAGAATCTGAAGCAGGTTCCAGGCTCTGAGCTGTCAGCATAGAGCCTAACACAGGACTAGAAATCACAAACTGCATGATCATGACCTGAGGCACCCCTTGACATTATTTTTAATTTGCATTTCTTTTATATGAGTAAAGTCAAATATATATATATATATATATATATATATTTTATTTTAGGCTCATTTTTATACCTGTTTTCTTTTCTTTTTTTTTTTAATGTTTATTTTTGAGAGAGAGACAGAGAGACAGAGCATGAGCGGCGAAGGGGCAGAGAGAGAGGGAGACACAGAATCTGAAGCAGGCTCTAGGCTCTGAGCTGTCAGCACAGAGCCCAATGTGGGGCTTGAACTCACAAACCATGAGATCATGACCTGAGCTGAAGCTGGAAGCTCAACCGACTGAGCCACCCAGGTGTTCCTATATATCTTTTTTCTTATGAATTGTCTTATTTTTTTCTATCAAGTGTTTAGGCTTTTCATCTAAACTTCTATAAGTTTTGGCATCTTAATTGTGATATCTCTCCCTAGTTGTCATGTGTCTTTAAAATTTGCTTAAGTGCTTTTTACTTTTTTATTTTGGTAATGGCAAAGTGTTTAAAAATATACTCAAATTTATTAATATTTCCTTTACTGTGTATAGATTTTGGGCCAAATTTGTTTAAAAAAGATCTTTGATATCCCATTTCTGTAGTATTTATATAGCTACTTTTTTTTAACATGTAGATTTTTGATCCATTTAGATTTTACTCATGCTTATGATTTGAGTTATGGATCTAAATTGACCTTTTTCCAATAGCTACTATTTTCTGGCCTGTATTAAAAAGTTTATTTACCGAAGTGATATGATATGCCTTATTTTTCATATACTAGAATTACTTATATACTTGGCTCTATTTATTATATTTCTATTTTATCCTACTGGCCTCTTTCCATGTCATTACTACACAAATACAGTGATAGAGACCTTATTGTAATTTTAACATATGGTATAGCTAGTGCTTCTCTTAGCTTTCTTTTCAGTTATTCATATGTGTTTCTTTCAAAATAACCTTCATTATCAACTTGCCTATGTCCATACAGAAAAAAATAGTGGCTCTTTTATGGTTTGCTACCCAGTTTAAGGAAAACATATATTTCTATGATGTTATGTTGAGGCTTTATATTTGTTTCCTTTTTTGTACTGTCTTTATCAGGTTTAGATATAGTAATGTATTTCATAAAAATAATTAGAAATTCTCATGCTCTAGAACATTATATGTTGCATTTAGATTACATGAATGTTTGATAAAATGCCTCTGGAAGTCATCCAGATGTGGTAAATCTGTTTATAGGCTATTTCCTTAATAACTTCCTCTATTTCTGTTGGGAAATCAGTCTTATTAACATTTTTAAAGAAATGTTTATTGGAATAAATCATACTAAACTGTTTTACTAAGAAAATTATCTTTTTTCAGGAAGGTTTTTAAATGTATATGCACAAATCTGGTAATTATAGTTATAATTTAAAATATGTTTTTCCCCATTATTTCTCCTTAATCATTTCTTATTCTAACTTTATTCATATTTTCTTAATTGAGTTTGCAAGTGGCTAGCCTATTTTGAATATTTTTCTAAAATGTGAGATTTTGAGGGATGCCTGGGTAGCTCAGTCTATTAAGCGACCAACTCTTGATTTCCACTCAGGTCATGATCTCTGAGTTCATGGGATTGAGTCCTGCATCAAGCTCCATGCTGATAGTGCAGAGCCTGCTTGGAATTCTCTTTCCATCTTTCTCTGCCCCTCTCTGATTCTTGCTTGCTCACACAAGCACTCCCTCTAAATAAATAAACAAATAAATTTAAAAATCCTTTAAAAATGAGATTTTTACTTTACTATTTTTCTTTTCTCTACCCCATTAATTTCTGCCATTCTGCCATGTTTTTATTATTCACTATATTGTTCTCTTTTGGGTTTACTTTAGAGTTTTCTAGAAGTTTGAGTTGTGAAGTTAATTAATTTTGATTATTTTTTATGATAAAAGAAGTTTAAGATATAGATTTTACTCTGATAGAGCTTCTATATGTCCAAAGCATCTTTATATATAGTGGTTTTATCATTTTGGAAATCTGTAGTTTGGGTTTTAATTTCAAATTTCACAAACATATTAAATTTCTAGGTAGAACTTTCTTGATGAGTTTTTTCATTAATGTTGTATTATTTCATTGTGATCAGGGTAATTTTCTTTGCAATATTTCTACTTTATTAAACTTACTGATACTTTCTTTGTAACCTAGTCAATTTTGTTGTTTCATGCATAGACACAAATGTGTTTTCTCTAATCAGGGTGTGAGATAGAGCCATAAAATCAGTCATATTTCTTTAGATTGTTTCTGTTTTTCTCTTTCTCCCACTTGATCAGTGTTATTTTGAGAGAACTATGTTAGTCGTCTATTTTTAACTGCACTTCTGTCTATATTCCCTTCCAATTTCTATAGTTTATGCTTTATAAAAGTGATTTCTTTGTTGTTTTATGTGTACATATTTATAACTTGTATCACCATGGTGATGTGAATTTTTGTATTAGACAGTGGCTTTTCATGCCTTTTGGGTTGAACTTTGCTTTTGTATTAGAAATTAAACTCTTGCTTATCATTTCCACCTTGTTCAAATCACTTTTAAATATGTTTATTGTGTAGATTATGGAGTGGCTAGTTCTCTCTGAGATAAAGTCAAAATCATATTTATTGAGTAAGTTAAGACTTGAGTTTTCTAAAAAGTCTTCGTTGTTGCTTTGATCTTTATGATGCTTTTTAGACATCTGATGCTAGTCTAATACTCTCATAAGTTATTTGATCTGTTTTCCATGGAGCCTCTGAGGACTTTTTTAATCTTTAAATTCTAGTAATTTACTATGTTATGCCTTAGAGTTGACAATTTGGGACAATTGTCTCAAAAGCTAAATGAACATTATATATATACACATATATATGTATATGCACGCGCCCACAGACACACACACACACACACACACATAAATTCAGGCTTTCTTTTACTTCTGGAATTTGTTTTATTAAAGTGTTAATATTTATTCTCTTCCATTATTCAGAGCTCCTTCTTCATGGAATTCAATTGTTCATATACTGAGTCTTTTTTGCCTGGTTTCTTTTTGAATGAATTTTATCTCAGAACACTTATCTTCTTTCTTTATCGCATTTTCATTTATGTGACTGTTTTCCTACTTTTATTTAGTTCCTCTTTTTAAGCTTTTTTTGAATCTGTTCTTCCTTTATCATCTAGTCCTTTGAATTTTGGTTTTTAATATTCTTTTTTCTTGTAGGATCTAATTTCATGTTCTTTTAAATGTTTTCTTTCACTGCTTAATTTCCAAGGAGCTTCTCCCTTTTGAAATTTTATTTCCAGGACACCTGGGTGGGTCAGTCAGTTGGGCATCTGACTATGGCTTAGGTCATGATCACACAGTTCGTGGGTTTGAGCCCCAGCACACATAGGCTTTCTGATGACAGAGATAGTTTTTCAGTTTTTTTGAGATAGTCTCTTGATTCTTTGTAAAGGCTCGTTCTAGAGCTTAAAAAATAGCTTTATTAAAATTGGTGTTTATTTTACTTTGAAGAGGTAATTTAAATTTCTATTATTCAGTTAGGTTGAAGGCATAAGATTCGTGTGGATTTAGTTATTGCCCTTAATTTTTAGAGAAAACGGGATATTTCTTTTTTTGTGGGGGCTAGCTCAGTTTAAGTAGCTACCATTATCAAAGTTATCCAGGAGAAAAAAAAGATCAAAGTTACCCAGAATTTTAGCTGTCTTATTGATAACATTATCATTATTTAAAAATGTGTTTAATATATATTTTATTAAATTATATACACACACATACATACCATTTAATATGTGTGTATATATGTAATTGTGACTCATTTACACTTAAATATGAATTAAGTGATACATTTATAGCAGTTACCATTAATCAACTGATTTAGGACACTTTTCAAGTAAAGAATTGCCTAATTTAAAATGATAATAAAGCATTTGGCCACTCCAACTCCAATTATGATATTTGGAAAAGATTGAGGTATTTAAATATTTATTGTATCGAATTGTTGTCCCCTAAAAGTATAATAATAAATCTTAGTAACATAGCACATAGTTCATATTTTGACATGTACCGAGTAGGAAATTCAATGGTCTCTAAAACTTACTCTATATTCAATTCCTAACATTGGTATTTTAAAATCTGTGTTATATTACATATCTCCTCTCCTCAAAGCCTTCAGTGATTTCCCATCATACTCTAGCTAAAATATCATAGTATTTTTGAATGGCCTATAAAATCCAACAGGTTTTGGTCTCTGGGTATCATTTAAAATGATTTATTTTCCATTTCATTCACTGTGCTCCAGGAACATTATTATCCTTCTTTGTAGTCTGTTGACACACCAAACATACTCCTAGCCCAAAGGTTTCATGTGATATTCCTTCTTCTTGAAAATCCTTTCGCGAGATATATAGATGCTTGTACTTACGGTTACTACAAGTGTTGTAGTTACAAATCTCTGTTCATATATAAGGTTATCAATGATAATAAAATTATCATTACTAGTCCATGTTACATAAAGTAAATAACTCCCCACACTCTGCTCTCATTTCACATATTTTCTGTCTCGCCTCCCTAGAGTATAATTTCTTTGAGGGTAGACACTTCATCCTGTATTTCCTGAGACTAAAGCGAGAAAAGCTCTGAGCATACAAAAATTGTTCAGTAAATATTTGTTGTATGAATGAAGGACTGACTGGCTGAATTTTTTATTTGGTCTCCATCTCCTTAAGAATAAAAGACTTGTCATCTTAAATGTAATTAATCTGAATTCCTCATGATTCATAGCAAGATGTTAAAGCCACACATAAATGCTACACAGTAAAGACTTACTGATGAATATTGAAGTGCCATTTTATTTTATGTCATTCATTTTCTTTTTATTTCAACAAATCCTTATAGAGTGTGTATTCTCTAATAGATTACTGTGATAGGTGCCAGTAATACTAAATAAAACATGGTGTCCACCATAAAAAAACATTGCTAATCATTTCAAACTCTAATACTTAAAAAGAACAGCTTTGTAGAAACATATTTGCATTAGAACCTTTTCTTCAAGAAATTTCGAAAGCAGGAGAAAACATTATGTATACAACCTGGGTATAGTGCCTGATTTTAGAGGTCTGTGTAATGTTCATAATAACCTTACTAACAGCTGGAAAATAATACACAAAATACATCAAAGTTTAGATACCAACTCAAAAATAAATAATCTGGTTAAGAAATGGTCAGAAGATATGAATAGACAGTTTTCCAAAGAAGACATCCAGATGGCTAACAGACATTAAAAAAGATGCTCAACATTACTCATCATAAGGGAAATACAAATCAAAACTACAATGGGATATAACTTGGCACCTGTTAGAATGGTTAAAATTAACAACACAGGAAACGACAGGTATTGGCAAGTATTCAGAGCCTGGGACATCCTCTGACACTCTTGGGAGTGCAGACAGGTGCAGCCACTGTGGAAAACAGTATGCAGGTTCCTCAAAAATTTAAAAATAGAACTACCCTACAATATAGCAATTATACTACTAGGTATTTACCCAAAGGATACAAAAATAAAGGTTTGAAGGGGCACATGCACCCCAATGTTCATAGTAGCATTTCTAATAATAGCCAAATTATGGAAAGAGCCCAAATGTTCATTGACTGATGAATAGATAAAGAAGATGTGGCATGTGTGTGTATGGGTATATACACACACACAATGGAACAATACTCAGCTATCAAAATGAATGAAATCTTACCATTTGCAACCATGTGGTGCTAGATAGAGAGTTTTATGCTAAGTGAAATAAGTCAGTTAGAGAAAGAAAATACCATATGATTTCACTCACATGTGGAATTTAAGAAACAGAACGGATAAACATAGTGGGGGAAAGAGTGTCAAACCATAAAACAGATTCTTAACTATAGGGAACCAACTGAGGGCTGCTGGAGGGGAGGTGGGCAGGGGATGGTTTAAATGAGTGATGGATATTAAAGAGTGCACTTCTGATGAGCACTGGGTGTGTTATGTAAGTGATGAATCATAAATTTTACTGCTGAAACTAATATTACACTATATGTTAACTAACTGGGATTTAAATAAAAACTTAAAAAGCAAGAAGAAATTGGATAGCAGACATAATTAGCTAAATATAAAGCATTAACTTGAATGAAATACTAGCTTTACATTTGAATGTCTATTATTTAATGAAAAATGTTTATTTATTTTGAGAAAGAGAGAGAGGGAAAGAGAAAGAGGGAAAGAGAGAATTCCAAGCAGGCTTCACACCATAGCCCCTTTGCAGGACTCTATCTCACAAACTGTGAGATCACGATCTGAGCCCAAATTGAGAATTGGAAGCTTAATTGACTTAACCACCCAGGTACCCCTTATATATTTATTTTATATGCATTTTTTCTGGGTATTGCTATTTTTTCCAAAATATTTTTACCTGCTATTATTGTATAAATTCCAATTTTCTGGACATGAATATGGATAGGCATATCTTATAAGATCTCAAAGCACTGATGTCCTAAGACAGATAAAGAATAAGGGCAATTCAAAACGTTTTAAAACATAAATAGTAATGATTATAATAATGCTGAACATAGTTTTCATGTTACTGTGTTCCAAGCACTGTTTTAAATTCTTTTCATGAACTAATATTATATATAAATATGCACTGTTGCATATGTATACCATATATACACATATGTGAACCAGGTTTTTACCAGGCAGAGGACTACGCTTTCTACTTCAAATAACATAGTTAAAAGAGATATGCTTTATATATTAGAAATAAAGGGAGTCTATTCAATAATGATTCCGTTGATTAAACTAGCTAAACAGGGAAGAAAATAAGACTCAGGATTGATTAGGGTAGACTGTTGAAGTGCTTTTTCTTCTTCAGCTTATCAGAGCTAATTGCTCCATTCACTCATTAGGCAGCTAATCTATAAAATGACAAGACATCAGAGGTTCTAGCAGGGCTGTAACAAATCCACACATTTCATGAAGAGAACCTCCCATTCTGGCTTCATAATTTTTGGTCAGTAGGAGGTTTTTAGCTTCTATAAAAAGGCACTCACTCCCTGTAATACAATCAATACTATATGATAATCCAAGAAGCTCAAACTGGCAACGTTTTTTATTGTTTCGAGTTTTTTTTTTTTAACAGAAAGTGATATATGAAAAGAAAATTTGTCACTGATATAATCAATCCCACTATAAAAATAATTCCAAGACGACAGCAAATTTCAGAGTGGCTTGTCTCAAACAGTAAGTAGAAGTATAAAAATGCAAGAAATAATTAGTTATGATGAAGTGAGACCTAAGATCCCTATTAGAAACATAAAGAGGCAATTTGAATGGAAGTTATGCTCTTAATAGTTTATAAGTTTGCTTTAGAAAATGGGTGATGTGTGGATACTTTCAGATAATATTTGTCTTCAATATTCAAGAGATATCTAAACCTGTACCATATCACAAACCACAGTTAAATGTCTCCTGATGTTCCTGAGAGATGGCTGAAAGATACGTGGATGTATCAAAGGAACACTGACGTTTTATTAGCCAGGCTTGGGCCCAATTCCCAAAGCTGAAAGCTGTAGAAAGTCGAACCAAACCTTTAAAAGGACCATCTATTTATCTCAAGTTAGTTATCTCAAAATCGATTCATACAGAATCGATTTGCCATTTCAGTACCCCACCCCCGATACACACATGCATATACACATAACATAAAAAGTCCATCTTGTAGCTAGGATCTCACCAAGATGAATTTTAAAAAAAATCTACGGCATCACTTTCTTTTACAGGCAAGAAGAAAAAATATGAGAGAGTGTAGCTCTACTAGTACTGTTGTCCTGGCCAGAGCTATATCCTCAGCCTGGCTGCTACAGGAGGAGAGACAGGAGAAAACACTTGTTTTTTCTCTTTCTTGGAAATGGATTGTGTCCATTACCAGATACAAGGTAAGGAGAAATAAGAAACCTGCACTCACATAAACTAACCTTGTACCTCACATTGACTTCGCACTCTAGCAAATATGACTCAAGCACTGTCTTAGAAAAGTATAGATAATTTTCACAATTGACCACTTGTGTTACCTTGGGCGAATGGCTTAATTTCTATGTGCCTCAACTGCTTCACTTCTGAATGGGTATAATACCATGCTTGTCTGACAGGGAATTGTTTATATTGAATGAGTATTTTTTAAAAGCATTAAGTTGTACTTATCACAAAAACGTGTTATGTAACTCAAGTTAAAAAAAACAACAAAAAAACAACAACTTGCCTATGCCATTCCAGAGTTCAATGTTGGATTTACTTTAATGAGGCTTATATTTAGAAGGAAAGCTAAGAAAATTACAAGTAAAGTTATCTGATTGACTACATACATGATTTTGAAGGAATAGAGTTTGACAATTTTCACAGGCCATTTGACACTTTTCTGTTATTTAAAAGCTTTAAATATTAAGCATGATTTCCACATTTTATATAAAAAGATAAGATAATAAATTAAAAATATAATTGTCCAAATTTTGTTTCTCTTTCTGTTTATTGTGTTGTTATGGAAACCAGCCAGTGGTTTAAAATTGCAGATGTGTTTTCATCCTCTATTGTGAGAGATTTCTAAATGATCTTTGTAAAGTGATGCTCACACAAGAGCAAATATGTTTGGGAATGTTCTAATATTTCTGAATATGAAGAAAATAGATCTAGACTTAGATGAGGAACACCAAAACATACCTCTTCTTTAAAAATGTATCCTTACTTTGTCAAATTTTTATTCTAAAAAGGAGAAAATAATATTAACATATTTTTAGCTTTAGAGGAGAATCCTTGGGTCAAAAGACAGTTACAAAATATTGAAGCTTCATGTAGACATGAAGTCTAAGTTCTTTCAACTAGAATGAATACTTTTGAAATAGCAAGAGCATCATACTTTTCATGTTCTTCCAAGTAGAAGATAGACCTATGATTTCCAGAAATGGAGGAATAATTGGCCAAATCCTGAAATGATGGAGCAAGAGATAAAACAACTCAATTAAATCTGTGTGCGTTGAGCCATTTGATAAACGAAACTCAAAAGCTGAAATTGGAAGGAGGAATTGTACCAGAAAAGAAAAATATAATCAGCTATTTCATCTATAGATCTCTTGTCATGGCATCTGTCTCATGTAATTAGAGAATTTTCATATCTGTGTCTCTAATCCCGATGTCCACAGTGAGCCTTAGATACCATATATTCAAAAGTGTAACTTATCAGTCAGAGAAGGACAAATATCATATGTTTTCACTCACATGTGGAATTTGAGAAACTTAACAGAAGACCATGGGGGAAGGGAAGGGGAAAAATTGTTTCAAACAGAGAGGAAGACAAACCATAAGAGACTGTTAAATAGAGAGAACAAACAGGGGTGATGGGGGAGGGTGAGAGGGGAAAATGGGTGATAGGCATTGAGGAGGGCACTTGTTGGATGAGCACTGGGTGTTGTGTGTCAGCAATGAATCATGGGAATCTACTCCAGAAGCCAAGAGCACAGTGTATACACTTATGTTGGCTAACTTGACAATTAATTATATATTTTTAAAAAAGTGTAACTTATAATTCTATTGACACGCTAATGCTAATATATCAAAAACAAAACCTATTATCCTTGCACCATAATCCAGAACTTCCATATTTTATATTTAAGTGATAGCCATTCTTTTTGCTTGGCAAGCATTATGGAAAATTCTTAGTCAAGGATTTTAACTTCATATTCGATTGCTCTTAAAATATGACTTTATCTGCCTCACTGAAAGCCACCTTCTCTCCATACTCACTATCCCTCCTGAAAAAAATGATGAACTCAGGTGATCTACAGAACTACTTACATCACTTGTATCCTAGTAGATGGGAATAACTCATTCTTATACAACATACATAATTACACCAACAATGATTTCTTTAAATGCGTATTTGGTCACATAATTCTCTAATTTAAAATACCTCAAGGCCTGTGGAACCCACTCCTCAGGAAGTCCTATAAAGTGCTCCATGACCTAGGTTTCAGTTACATCTTCAGCTTCTTTGTTAACCACTACCACCTCTGCAATGTCCACGTCAGTATCTCTTCGTTTACTATTGTCATTTTAAAAAGTTTTTTAATGTTTATTCATTTTGGGTAGGCAGAGAATGAGCGGGGGAGGGGCAGAGAGAGAGGGAGACACAGTATCTGGAGCAGGTTCCAGGCTCTGAGCCAAATGCCCGGCTTGAACTCAAGAACTGTGAGATCATGACCGAAGTCGAACCCTCAGCCAACTGAGCCACTCAGGCACCTCAACTATTTTCTTTAAGAAACTATGCCTTTGTCTTTGTACATTCTGCTCTCTCTTAGAAAATCACCTACCACACCTTTCTCCCCAAACCTACTCTTTTGTACCCTTTATAACTTATCGCAGATACCTCTTCTCCAATAAACTTCTTTCAGAACTCCATTTTTCGGGCTGAGTTAGGTTCATTCAAGCGCAGTCACATGATTCCTAGCCCTATTGTCTATAATTTGTGAGCTTTTACTGTCAGTGTCTTGCACTGAAGTTCTTGAGGGCATAGGTTCCATATATGATGTATCTTTTCAAAATCAAGTCTATTGTCTGAGAAAAAGCTTGGTATGTGGTAAGTACGAACTAAAGGAATACTTGATGGATTGATATATTTGTGAATAATGCCTGCGTTAGGTAGAAAAAATGGCCTGCCAAAATTACTCCATCCTGACTTCCAAAACCTGTTAATATATTACCTTATATTGCAAAGAGACCTTAAGATGTGATTAAGAGTTTTGAAAGGACTAGATTATTGTGGGTTGTCCAGAAAGGACAGTGTAAGCACAAGGGTCCTTATAAGAAGAAGCAGGAGTCAGAGAGAGTGGAGGAAGCCATGTAGCTGGATTTGAAGATTAAGGAAAGGGCCACAAGTCAAGGAATGCAGGTAACCTCCAGAAGTTAAAAAATGGTGAGAAAACAGTTTTCCCTGGAGCCTCCAGAAAGAACCCAGCACTTCAGATACCTTGATTTTAGCCAAATGAAAGTCATTTCCTACTTCTGACAACTGGAGGTATAAGGTAATAAATATGTATTGTTTTAAGTCACTAAATTTGTAGGACTTTGTTACAGTAACAAATGGAAAACTAATAAAGTAGCTTTTCTTATTATCCTCAGCACATAACTGGGAAAGTAAAAAGTACACAAAATTATTTCATAAATAATATAAATTAAAGATGAGATAAAATAAATTTAAAATGAGGTAACTGTCTTAGATTAATTTTTCCTGTGACCTTCATGGTCAAATGAGATAGATATTTTGGGTGGATTTATGTTAATAATAAATACTATTTTAGACTTAATAAAATCTTGAAATTTAAAGACGTAACCTATCTCATTTGACTAACAAGAAATTTTTATAATAAAAGTTGCTTGTTGTTTATCTGAAATTTAGATTTTGCAGCACATTCTATATTTATATGTGATAAATGGCAGCCCTAATTCTGGGAAATATTGGGTTTGGCATGTCATTAAGACGCAAGACTGCAGAATTTCATCCCTGTGTCTCAGATACTCAAAGCTTTAGATCTGAGGTTGACTTGACTTGAATACAGGCAATCCAGGCCCATTCCCAAACGGATTTCATGTCTAGATAATCTAAAATGAGCCCATGGTCCATTTGCTTAAGTACAAGAAGAATGTTCATGAATAGATTTCACTCTACAGAGCCTTGTATCCCTTGGAGTTTTAGGGTAAGAAGTGATCCAGGTTTTGTAACATTCCTCTCAGATTGCTGTGGAAATGACCAGAGTATGTAGACATACTGACAAGGTAATTATGATATCTTGACAGGAGAAGATTTTATACTTGACAAAGGGAATGTTCAGTGCATTATGAATGATTTCTAGTGAATACTGTTCTGGATAAGAACTGTGCTTCGTTGAAAGAATCAGTTAGAATCTCACATATGAATTATAGCTGCACACATTTTCCTATGTTGAGCAGACTCTTTTTTGCTATGTATTTATCCCTTTTTTTGTTTGTATATAAAAGAGAGGGAGGGGAAGAAAAGAGAATAAAAAAGAATAAAAGGAAAGAAAGGAAGGAAGAGAAAAAAAAAAATAAAAGGAACCTTCTGGCATTTGTTCCTTAACAAACAAATGACATGTTTACTAAGATCTCCCCTCCCATGTAGATGTTTCATTTAGAATCCAGTGTGACAGTTGTGGCAGTGCTAGATGTCTTACTCTACGGCATTCATAAACATGTGTTGCTTCCCAGCCAGAACAGAGGCAGTTAATGATGTCCATAATGCTCCATCAACATGACTTAAATTCAAAGATGTTTGCATGTGTAATAATCACACTGGAAAAAAAGTGATAATTAAGATTCTGAAGTACAAAAGGGTAATGCACTGTCCTCTTCCTCAGTAGGGAAGTTCATTAACAGTGGAATCGTGTCATTTGCCCATCTGTTCATAATTGCATTCACCCCAGGAACTAAGTGAAGGAAGTGACATCACATGGTCCTTACACACACAAGTCCGTAAATCACATGTATGTTCTTATCTGCATGGATGACTGGGGGGTGGGGGAGGTGCTCAGCAAAACAACAACAAAATCCCACCGGCAACAGTAACGACTAATTGAACCTTTTCCAAGCATAGCATGGGCAGATGACCTCATTAATTTTGTAATCGTGACAAGATATTCTATCTCTAGGAAATCTCACAGAAAAACACACGCTGCTGTTTCTGCGTGCTATCAAGGCCATATTGTGGGGGTAATTATCTTTCAACTGGTTGGAGACACACCTCTTGTTTGTATGTCCTAAACATCGGGTGCTTAGCAGCTGGTGTAATATCAATGGGCGAATGAAACAGGCCCTCATTAGATTAGCACTGAGCTGATTGCTGGTGCCAGCCTCATTATTATTGGTGACTAAACTGGCAGATTGTCAGGATGTCTCATGGCGAGATGAGCCTTTGCAGCTCTTTGTTTGTAGTTATTATAAACAAAGAAGTGAAAGCAATCCCTTGGGCATAGTCTTGTCTCAAAGGCTCTGTGTGTGTGTGTGTGTGTGTGTGTGTGTGTGTGTGTGTGTGCATATTTCACATTTTCTTTCTCC